>NC_137231.1:35002370-35133284 GCF_949987685.1 Ammodytes marinus
TTGCCTTCAGGTACCGTCAGGATCCAGGGCATTCCGTCACGTTACCGTTAGACGTGAGCTGTCGCCACGTGGTGATGAGACTCGTCCTGGTTTTCACCAACGCAGACGGTCAGATCTGGATGCTGCTCGTCAAAGGTAAAGAATAATAGAAGTAAATAATGTAAATCAAAACCGTTTTAAATGGGTTTTTAGACGAGTTATAACTTCCATTGACTTTCACACACAGCCTAGGCTCTGTAAACTGGTATGTAAACAGAGGATAGGTAAACAAATAGAGCCTAGCACACATAGAGTCTCTGTCCTCTTCACAGCAGACCCGGGTTAGAATCCAGCCCGGGTCGTTCTCTGCATGTCTGTCTGTCTGTCTGTCCTCTTCACAGCAGACCCGGGTTAGAATCCAGCCCGGGTCGTTCTCTGCATGTCTGTCTGTCTGTCCTCTTCACAGCAGACCCGGGTTAGAATCCAGCCCGGGTCGTTCACTGCATGTCATTCCCCTCTCTGACACATTTCATCCATGTGTCTTTTTAAACGCGGAGCGCTCCGTCCGCGGCTTTCGCCTATAATAAAGACATAAAAAAGCCCCAAAAAAAAACATGTTGTAATGTCTACATGTTACATGTAAATTAAGACAATCAGTCCATCAATTATTTTCTCTCTTTCCCCTCTCAGCCCCGGCGCTCCACCTCCCCGTGGCTGCAGCAGTAAAGACCCACGCAGTGAGCTGGGCCTGTAACATGGTGGTGCAGGAGGCCATGCCGTCAGCTTACCCACAACACGACGTCAACGTACTGGGAGCTTTCAGTCTGCAGCACAACGGCAGGCGGCACGGACAGACTGACGGCATCTGCTTCAATACACTGGTGAACCTAGTGCCAGACCAAATCACACGCAACGAGGATGGGGAGAAGGTAGACATTTTTATTTTTATTTTTTGCACTTTTCTATGCTTAATTCGACAGATAGAGAGACATAGATGAAATGGGGTAGAAAGGGGGATGACGTACTTTTTTGAGATCCACCTATAGAGTAGGGTAGAGAAGAGTAGAGAAAGACGGGAAGACTGTGCTTTAATACACTAGTGAACCTAGTGCCCGACCAAATCACACGCAACGAGGATGGAGAGAAGGTAAATATTATATAGATTTTTCTATAGAATTTAATTGTTGGCACTTTTCCATGCTTTATTTGACAGTTGAAATGGTGTTGGGAGAGGGGGAATTACGTCATGTTTTGAGATGCACCAGTAGAGTAGAGAGGGTACTCTTTATTTTTTTTTCAAGATTTTAAGGTACGTTTCCATGTTTAATTTGACAGAGATGAAATGGGGTAGAAAGGGGGAAAACATCAAACATGTTAAGATGTACCCATGGAGTAGAGTAGGGTAGAGTAGGTTAGGGTAGACTGACGGCCTCTGCTTCAATGCACTGGTGAACCTAGTGCCCGACCAAATCACACGCAACGAGGATGCGGAGAAGGTAAACTTTTTTCTATGTATATTTTTTGTATATCGCTTTCTTTTTTTTAGGCACTTTCCCTTTCACAGATATAGAGACAGAGATATACAGATATAGAGACAGAGATTAAGTTTATTTATTTATGTATTTGTTTATTTGAAAGAGACCATCAACAACTCGTTAGCAGTACCAGAGTTAGCTATAAGTTATCTTTATTTGTAAATTTACACAAGGTACCTTGAAAGTTCCCACACTCCAGAGGGTGTCAGAGCGCAGGGTCAGCCATAGTTTTACTACACCCTCCTGTCCGGTGCCGGGGATCCAACCAGAGACCTCATGGTTACTGGTCGGCCCCTCCTTCCGCTAGGCCATCCTACCTACCTTGCTATTTGTGATTTTGGGCTAAATAAATAAAACTGTTTTGATTTGATGTTTATTCCAGGTAGAGTGGACCGCCCCGACCGGACCCCCTCCCATAGAAAACCCTCTGTACGTCTGGAGTGAAGTCAAGAGTCCAGCGCTGAGAGACAAACTTCTGGACAAGACCAAGAACATTTCTATCCTCCCCGTACACAGCCTGTACTGAGAAGCTGTGTGTGTGTGTGTGTGTGTGTGTGTGTGTGTGTGTGTGTGTGTGTGTGTGTGTGTGTGTGTGTGTGTGTGTGTGTGTGTGTGTGTGTGTGTGTGTGTGTGTGTGTGTGTGTGTGTGTGTGTGTGTGTGTGTGTGTGTGTGTGTGTGTGTGTGTGTGTGTGTGTGTGTGTGTGTGTGTGTGTGTGTGTGTGTGTGTGTGTGTGTGTGTGTGTGTGTGTGTGTGTGTGTGTGTGAGTGAGTGAGTGAGTGAGTGAGTGAGTGAGTGAGTGAGTGAGTGAGTGAGTGAGTGAGTGAGTGAGTGAGTGAGTGAGTGAGTGAGTGAGTGAGTGAGTGAGTGAGTGAGTGAGTGAGTGAGTGAGAAACATCATTCCCCTTTGAGAGGACTCTTATTGTTAAATGGTGGATCCCCCTGTAAACCCAAATCAACAATATGTTAATACACAGCCTAGGATCTGTAAACGAGCATGTTTTCGGCCCCCTTTGTTTACATAACCTTTGTCTACATACCAGTTTATAGAGCCTAGGCTGTGTATTAACACCAGACAGGTACTGACAGGTATCAGAACGTGAGGAGATATTCACTGATTTTGTCAAGAAGTGATTTGGACCACAAGCGTTCTCCAGAATCACTGACTCCATCTTTAACTGTCGGCTTTTGGTGAAGGGATTTTATTCTGTACAATTTTATTTAATTTTCGTTGGATGGTAGAAAGAGTTTATATGTGAACAGAGCGATAAGAAATGTAATATAATGTAATGATTTTATAAGAAAGATTCTGCATAAATAAATTCTCGTCTACACCAAGTTTTTCTGGACATTACGGTTCATTATTCTATTTTTTTTTTTTTTTTTTAAGATATTTTTTGGGCATTTTTATGCTTTATTGACAGTGTAGAGACAGAGTTGAAATGGGGCAGAGAGGGGAGTGACATGCAGAGAATGACCGCGGGCTGGAATCGAACCCTGGTCCGCTGCTGGCCAAGGCCCATGGGGGGGACGCCCTACCAACTGAGCTAAGGGCACCCCCATTATTCTATTTCTACAGTGATTTCTACAGTGAATACAAAATATAGTTTAAGTTATGATATTCTGACGGTGTGATAACTTTTAGCTAAAATAACCCTGTTTTACTGTATCACTGTATTGAGATTACAGCTCTCAAATGTCTTATTTTGAAATTTCCTTTAAAAGAAAAAAGAATACATTTTTTTTTATTAATTAAACATTGAATGACAACATAATACAATAAATAACTGAATTACTCTAAACACTAATGAAATAAAATCAGTTCTTTAGGTGAGCAGCTCAACAAGGTTCTCAGAGACACGCTTCACTTCCTACACATTTCTCTTCTAGTCAAAGTTATGAAGCAGGAATATTCTATAATAAATTTGTCTGTTAACATCCTGTGGGCGCTGAAGCCTTAGAACAATATGATGGAATATAACAGTGGTTTTAAAACCTTGACTTATTCAAACTGGGGTATACATTGAAACTATCCCTGCGTTCCAATCCCCATACTATCTAATATTTAGTACGGTAAAAAAAAAAGATTTAGGATCTCCCGATTCTTCTGGTCAGATTTAGTATGGTTAAAAATACCCAGATGTCTACTACATCCGGCCGAGATTTTTTGTGTTGAAATCAGCATGCTATTTTGGCGATTCTGACCCACAATCCAGTGCGCACCGGAGGTGACTTCACATCGACGGAGCCTCCATATGAAAACAACCCAGGGATGAGATGGTTATAAAAGCAAGAGGCAAGATCAAGGCGCCATGTTATGATGAAATAAACAAGTTAAAGTATGTCCCATTTGTAGCATACTGCATCCTAACTAGATTCTTTTTTATGGTCAGATGTAGTATGTAGAATAGAAAAAAGAAAGAGTATGAGATTAGGAACGCAGGTAGTGTATAGTTCCATTTCTCGCCTACACAAACTTGCATACACAACCACAACATACTCAAATTGACGTCAAAATGAGTATAGTAGGGCTTTCCGAACACAGCCCACATCTCACAACAGGAAGCTGAGAAGAGGAAAAATAACTTTATTGCTTTATTAACAACATGATGACGACAGAGTTTATCTTCAGTTCATGTCGACTGTTCGGCCGACTTCAGTTTCTTCAGGTAGTTGTCGTTGAAACTCTTCAGGTGTTTGGTTCGGTTCTCGAGACGGACCACCCACTCATCCCTCAGCCTGAAAACACACACACATGCACACACACACACACACACACACACAGAACCACGCAGTCACACACACACACACACACACACAGAACCACGCAGTCACACACAAACACACACACACACACACACCCACACACACAAAGGTAATAAATGCAATAAATAAAGTGATTCTTTCAAGCAAAGTGCATATGTATTCTGTATTATTTGGCTAGGCCTAGGCTCTGAAAAAAAAGGCATGTTGCTTTGTTTACATACTAGTTTACAGAGCCTAGGCTGTGTATTAACACTGGATTTATTTTGCAGCGAACACACAGACAATACGAACATGTAGTGGATAATGAGGAGATATTTACTGATTTTGAAAACAAGCATTCTCCAGAATCACTGACTACACCTTTAATGTTGGAATATCTCATTGTAAATTTTGAAATGTCCCGCTTTTCTGCAAACACTCTATGAAGGGTATATCCATTGGTCAAACATTAAAGGTGCTCCAACGAACCTTTAGTGTGTGTTCATTCTAGCGCCCCCTTTGGAAAAAAGAGCCAATATTTTTACTACGCCAGCTGTTGTTCCTGGGTGAGCGTATACCCATGACAAAGGCATTAAGAAAAACTATATAAAAAATAGCATTCTTTGCACTGATGGTCTCGTTTGCTGGTACATAAAATTAGACAGTTTCAGAAATATTTAAAAGTTCCTCGTAGCCCCTTTAAATGAATGGACTTTGTGAGTGTCCACCACTGGTTAAGACAGACTCTGTACGGGACGTCCTGGCGCTGTGTGTGATGTCATTCTTAGTGTTTAATGTTCAGGCGGCTCTGGTGTCTCGCTGACAGCTGCAACGTTATCGCCGACACATCAGCGTTCTCTCCTCTGATTTATATCACCATCAATCAAACAGACACCAATGTCAACCTGTGTGTGTGTGTGTGTGTGTGTGTGTGTGTGTGTGTGTGTGTGTGTGTGTGTGTGTGTGTGTGTGTGTGTGTGTGTGTGTGTGTGTGTGTGTGTGTGTGTGTGTGTGTGTGTGTGTGTGTGTGTGTTTGTGTCTGTCTGTCTGTCTCTGCGTGCTTTTTGTGTGTTTGTTATACAACTATTTTATTGAGAATTCAGTTTTAGGCCCATAAAAGTGAGGACATTTTTGGAAAGTGGGGATATTTTTACCAGTTCTCACTTTAAAGGGCTGTTTGAGGGTTAACACTAGGTTTTAAGGTTCAGGTATAAATTAGGTTTATGTTAGGGTTAGTGTAAGGGTTGGGGTTAGGCATTTGGTTTTGCGGGTCAGGGTAAGGGGCTAGGGAATGCTTTATGTCAATGAGTGTCGTCAGAATCATAGAAGTACAATGATGTGTGTGTGTGTGTGTGTGTGTGTGTGTGTGTGTGTGTGTGTGTGTGTGTGTGTGTGTGTGTGTGTGTGTGTGTGTGTGTGTGTGTGTGTGTGTGTGTGTGTGTGTAACCTAAGCCTCCCTGTCAGCTGTTCTTGCTGTGTCTTCGTCACCTTCCTGTCGTGTTTTCTGGATTATTCCATTTGTTCTCTCAGCTGTTGATAATCCTGCTGACCTCCCCACAGACAGTCAGACAGACACACACACACACACACACACACACACACACACACACACACACGCACACAGACAGGTAGATGGACTATGTCTACAGCAAGCTGTCTGACTTTTATTGTGAGGTTTTCTTGTTCAAAGACAGGAGTCCAGGCAAAAAAGGCCCGGGCCAATCATGACTTAACATTCGTCCCTTATAGTGGAAGGCAGCTTCTGATTGGTTCATGTAGTCGTCAATCTAGCCTTGTGTGATTAGCCATATCTCAATAGCCTCGTTTGAGTAGGAGCCGTCTTGCTCAGACCTGCGCAATTATGACGCGCGTCTTGCTGAGAGCACAGCAAGACGCGCGTCATAATTACGCAGGTCTGAGGAAGACGGCTCCTTCTCAAACGAGGCTACTAGCTTATTCATCAATCCATGTTGACGTCAATGACTACATGAACCAATCAGGGGCTGCCTTCCACTAACAGACAGAAAGTGGGGAGGGCCCGGTCTGACTGGAGGCTAGATTGATGACTACATGAACCAATCAGGGGCTGCCTTCCACCAACAGACAGAAAGTGGGGAGGGTCCGGTCTGACTGGAGGCTAGATTGATGACTACATGAACCAATCAGGGGCTGCCTTCCACTAACAGACAGAAAGTGGGGAGGGTCCGGTCTGACTGGAGGCTAGATTGATGACTACATGAACCAATCAGGGGCTGCCCTTCCACTAACAGACAGAAAGTGGGGAGGGTCCGGTCTGACTGGATGCTAGATTGATGACTACATGAACCAATCAGGGGCTGCCCTTCCACTAACAGACAGAAAGTGGGGAGGGTCCGGTCTGACTGGAGGCTAGGAAACGAATGTGAAGCTCTTAAACAGAACGTTTTTTCACAGTAGCGTATCGAAAGGTGATATTTACTGATTTAAAAAAAGTTATTTTAATTAGAAGCTTTCTCCAGAATCACTGACTGAACCTTTAAAACAATAAATCAATTATCAGAACAGCAAATGTCTGCAGCCCCCGGATACTTGAGAGTTAACATTTATATTTAGCCGGAGACTAAAATGGAAACTTTGCATCGACAACATTACGAGAACTTAATTTGATTTCACACAGAGACTGTCACGATGTTTTCCTAATTCCATCTGCTGTGTGTGTTTCTGTATTTATCTCCATCACTCGGCAGCCTGTGATTAGCACCCAACACCAGCCTTTGGCCAGGTCACACATAACGCACATGGTGTCTAGGGGTGTGTGTGTGCGG
Source organism: Ammodytes marinus (assembly GCF_949987685.1). NCBI lineage: Eukaryota > Metazoa > Chordata > Actinopteri > Uranoscopiformes > Ammodytidae > Ammodytes > Ammodytes marinus. The sequence continues at coordinate 35,009,433 of NC_137231.1, forward strand.
GGGGAGGAGGGGGGGGGGTGTATGTGTGTGTTTAACAGTGTGTGTGTGTGTGTGTGGATGGATGGGTGTGTGTGTGTGTGTGTGTTTGTGTCTGTCCGTCTTTCTCTATGTCAATCTATCTGTCTCTACGTCAATCTATCTGTCATTTCTGTATGTGTGAGTGTCTATGTCTTTCTGTGTCTGTTCGTCTGTCTATCCATCCATCTGTCTGTCTGTATGTTTATTCTGTCTGTCTCTATCTATCTATCTGTCTGTATGGGTGAGTGTCTATGTCCGTCTTTCCGTCTATCTGTCCATCCGTCTGTCAATCTATCTGTCTGTCTGTATGTGTGAGTGTCTATGTCTTTCTGTGTGTGTCTGTCTATCCGTCTATCTGTCTGTCTGTCTCTATGTCTCTCTGACTCTGTCTGTGTGTGTGTGTGTGTGTGTGTGTGTGTGTGTGTGTGTGTGTGTGTGTGTGTGTGTGTGTGTGTGTGTGTGTGGTAACAGATACAGATAGCTGGGGGATTAAGAGATACATGCTAGTGATAGGACTTGGATTAAGGGGAATGGCGTAATGGATACTATGGGGATTTAGTGAAGTGTATTAGCGGATCGGGCTAATACCTGGTATCAGGCCAAAAGGTTAAGGTTTAATACAAATGTGCTGGAACATGCTGTTAACTTTCACTGTGGTGGTAAGCTACGTGAACCATTTTACAATTAAATAATGCATGTGTTATTGTTATGTGTTAGAATTAATCCTTGTGTTCAAAACGATTTTCCTTTTCAGATGCAGCGATATAGCCGTGCAACAACAGACACAAAACAATCTAGTATTTCCACCAAATATATAATTAAAACTCTTTGGAGGAACTTTTAAGAATTTCTGAAACAGTCTCATTTTTCCTCTGATGATCATAAATTACATGTAACAGCAAAACGAGACCATCAGTGTAAAGAATGCTATTTTTATATAGTTTTTCTTAATGCCTTTGCTCTGGTCTGAATCCCCACCAACTCAGACCAAATGATTTATAGAAGGCAGACGGGAAAAGCCTTATGAACGCTACTAAATCACAGTTTACTTTGCTTGTGATGATTACAATGTCATTTTACAATATCATAAATTGGGGCGATATGTGTCACTTTACCTTTACATTTTGAGAATTTACAGAAGCTACGGTGGCCTTCAAGGACAAGAAGCTATAGTTACTAAAGATGACATCATCCACCACTGCCTCAAGTCTTTCCACAATATCAAGTGATGAGGTGAAGATGTATTTAGTTATTTATTCTATAGTACTTCTTCTTCTTCTTGGTCTTCCAACAGGTGCATTTCCCCAGCCAGGACACACATTTTCCTGAGAGTAAAGTTTGTTTATTCGGTTATCAGAATATACCTACACCTCTCTGACACACCCAGAGCTACACAGTGCACCTTTAAGTTCAGGGGTTGTGTACTTTTGGCAGCATGTTGTCACCATCTCCAGAGGATTACGTGTGTGATTATAAAAACTCTATTGATGTGCGGTGGGTTCAAGTTACTGTATGGCTCATTAGTGGACGTCATTACCAAGACCTTTAACGTGTGTGTGTGTGTGTGTGTGTGTGTGTGTGTGTGTGTGTGTGTGTGTGTGTGTGTGTGTGTGTGTGTGTGTGTGTGTGTGTGTGTGTGTGTGTGTGTGTGTGTGTGTGTGTGTGTGTTGGTATGTCCTCCAGAGGCACTTTGTAATGAGGGAAATCTGTTTTTAGACGCTCACATGTCGAACAAGACTAAAACCACATTCACTCTGGGTTTGATCACAGACAACACACATTCAACAAAGGATAGTTCAGTATTATTGTAGTGTGGTTGTATTCAATTCCTCAATGTATTTCCTTTTGGACACACACACACAAACACACACACAAACACACACACACACACACACACACACACACACACACACACACACACACACACACACACACACAGTTCTTCTGCATAGTTAGTGTGTAACCTTATGGAGATGGCCATCAGTCACTATAAGGAGTTTGGGGGAGACGTGTCTGTAGCAGAAGTCAGTGTTGTAGCAGAGGGGGCCAGAGGAAAAACGCTTTTTCGCCTACCACTAAATATTTACCTAAAGAAGAATTTCACTGCTGATTTGCGGACTTATACGCTGCACTCCATTAACGCGAGCTGGCGTAGTAATACATGGCCGAAATACTTTTGAAAAAAATGCTAAAATAAATAAGGCTGTCTTCCAGTGCTGTGTAGCGTGTCATTCTAGTAATGAAATTCAGTGTTTTTTCATGATGGTCCAAAATAACATTAAAATGCACCGTTTTTTACAAGGTGAAAATGGTGCCAGGAACCCCTAAAGGTCTAGCCTAGAATGGCCCCCGCTTGTACTAAGGTGTGAGTAGTTTCTTACTTGTTGAGCGCGCTGCGTTGCATCCTCTGCTCCTCCGTGTCTTTGTATTGAGACGAATTGTTGATCCGTTTCTCCCAGGCGGTCGTAATGTTCAACCGGTCGTGTATCTTAGCAACATTCATCTGAAAACAACCGTAAACAACATAGTGCATAATATAGTAAAAAACATAGTAAGCAACACAGTAAATAACATAGTTAAAGGAATACTTCACCCGTACGGAACCGACGTTCTATCATAATTAAATCGCTATTATAATATAATGAATGAGGTGTTCCTTCCCTCAGTCTTCCCTCAGTCTTCCCTTGGCCCCAGCTGTCCTGTTAATCCTAACCCTACATTTTACCATGTGTGATGTCACACTAGTAAAATGTAGGGTTAGACAGTGAGACCATAAAACACTCTTTCTACCTTTTCTCAGGCTAGGATGAACCGATTTCTATAGGATCTCAGAGTTCAATACACCTTCATATTCCCACCGGTGAAGTAGGTCTTTAATAATATGTTAAACAACAGTGTAAACAACAGGCAGAACCTATGGATACATTATCTTCTATAGAAGCCTCAAATTTCAATCTTCCTCTTATTTGTAAATGATACGTGAGACTTTGACTTTGAAAATCTCTAAAATAATACAGTAAAAATTATCAATTTTTGTGTGAGTGAGAGTGTGACTAGTAAACAATACAGCGTGCATTTGTTTAGGAAGCGAGTGAAAGAGAGACGGCAGGATGCATGACCCTAATGTGTCTATGTAATACGTGACTGTGTCAGATTAACAATGGTAATATGACCGTGGTGAAGCAAAGTAAACTGTGATTTAGTAGCGTTCATAAACACAGGCTTTTCCCGTCTGCCTGATGTAAATGGTTTAGTCAGAGTTGAAGGGGATTCAGACCAGAGCAAAGGCATAAAGAAAAACTATATAAAAATAGTATTCTTTACACTGATGGTCTCGTTTGCTGTTACATGTAATTAATGATCATCAGAGGAGAAATAAGACTGTTTCAGAAATATTTAAAAGGTTAAACATATACAGTAGTTTAGGGCTGTGAGTTTTAAACAAACAATTTTATTTTATTTTATCAAAGGTATGTGCAGCTGTCGGATAAATAAAGTGGTGTAAAAGATACAAGATTTAAAAAGGCATAAAATGAAAATATTAAGTTACTTTAGCAATATACTGAAGTTCTCACTTTACCAATAACAGACTATAAATGAATAATGTTTATCCTCAATATTATATGATCTCTATAATGAAATCCATCCCATAATAAATCCTCGCAGCTGCTGCAAATGTTTCTTGAGCTACGTCCAACTCTGGACTGAGTAAAAAAAGCAATGTCGCCGGACAAATAAGTTAAAATTTCCCAAAGTGAAAATACTATTGCTTACTATGCATTCAGAATTAAGAGTAAAAATGCAAAAGTACCAGCATAAAATATAGTTAGGATACATTAATTAAAAGTACACAATACACAGTACATTTGTATCAACTAAGTAGATTGATAGAACGTTTTATCTTAATCTCGCATAAAAATTAATTTATTTGTTGATAATTTATTTTATTTTTTATCAGCGATATAACTCAAGTTATCAGATACATTTAGTGAAATAAATAGTGCAGAAAGAACTATGAATACACTAAATTGGTACTATTCTATATTCTTAACCTATACAGCCTTAATAAAATGTATTGATTTTCTCAAATTTTTTTGGCCATTAGTAGCAACTTTGAGTGCTCAGAAAAGTGCTTGGATAAATCTTGTATTTTTCCACCACTGATGAAAAGGATATTCAACTTTTCAAAAAGCAAGGATAAAAATTGTAATTTATGTATAAAATCAATTCCATTTCCCTGCTAAGAGTCCAACAACATCTTACACATTTTAGATTCATTTATTTACAACTAATAACTTAAACTCTGAAAAGGGTAAAAAGATCAAATAGAAATTTACAATAAAAAAATATACAAAATTTAAAGAAGAAAGAAAGACAACAAACCTTGGTTCAGAGCTGCAGGCAAGCGTCTGTCTGTCTGTCTGTCAGTCAGTCAGGGCAGATGGATGGTTTCTGTGTGTGTCTGAGCGTGTGTGCGTGCGTGTGTGTGTGTGTGTGTGTGCGTGTGTGCGTGCGTGCGTGCGTGCGTGCGTGCGTGTGTGTGTGTGTCAGAGAGAGAGAGTGAGAGACATGGATGGACAGCAGAATAAAGGATTGAGGCAGAGCTCTGAATGAACTTATTTATAGACACTGGCGGAGACGACCGTTGACTGCAGAAATAACACAGTGTAGGAATACTAAAAGCACAAAAAACTCCAGTGTTTATACACAGCCTAGGCTCTGTTAACGGGCATTTTATATATTATTATACATATTATATATTCACCGATTTTGACAAAAAATGATTTTGACATCAAGCCTTCTCAAGAATCACTGACTACACTTTTAACTCCAACTCAAAATTTCCAAATGTACGAGTCAACATTTTAAATTTAGGAGTAAACTCTAAGTAAAGACTTGCAACTTAAAGGTGTAGTCAGAGATTCTGGAGATCGCTTGTTGTCTGGTGTTTATACACAGCCTAGGCTCTGTAGCTGGTAAACAAAGGGTATGTAGACAAAAGGGGGCCTACAATAGCTAACAACATGCCAGTTTACAGAGCCTAGGCTGTGTATTAACACTGGATTTTCTTTCAGCGCAAACACAGTACGGACAGGTAGCGGATCATGAAGAGATATTCACTGAGACACAAAAGGGATTTTGACAACAAGCGTTCTCCAGAATCGCCAACTCCACCTTTAATACACAGCCTAGGCTCTGTAAACGGGCATGATGGTGGGTCTGGTGGCCCCCGTTTGTTTACATGTACATTTGGCGTGCAGGTTTAGTTTAGGACACGGCTCGTTAAAGTTTACAGGAATCATTAAACTTTCAGCACAGCTCTCTCCGTGACATCGCTCCTCTTTAAACAGACCACCAACGCTGATGCTGCGTTTATGGGTGTCAGTGACACACACTCTCACACACACACACACACACACACACACACACACACACACACACACACACACACACAGTATATGCACATCATAGCGCCAAAACAACCCTGAAAAAATTAAGAATGGGGCCAATGCCCTGACTACAATAGATAAAACTAAAATGTGTCTTCACAAAGATAGCAAAACAAACACACACACACTCACACACACACACACACACACACACACACACACACACACACATTGCCAACACTCTGACAGCTGTCACATCCGAAGTTATTAGTCTTAAATAACGTAAATATTTGTTTCTTTGTGTGTGTGTGTGTGTGTGTGTGTGTGTGTGTGTGTGTGTGTGTGTGTGTGTGTGTGTGTGTGTGTGTGTGTGTGTGTGTGTGTGTGTGTGTGTGTGTGTGTGCGTTTGTGTGTGTGTTGCAACATTTGTTTGACACTGAGGAAGAAAACCGAGCCAGACAAGTGATCTGTGTTTATAATGATGTCATGTCACAATTTACAGCTCCTTATGTGTGTGTGTGTGTGTGTGTGTGTGTGTGTGTGTGTGTGTGTGTGTGTGTGTGTGTGTGTGTGTGTGTGTGTGTTAGACATATGTATCCTGTAGACCATGAAGGCACGCCAAGTGTGTAGAAACAGAAGGCGATATGCCATAACAATGATGTCATGAACTTGAGAACATATTTTAAAAGAGGGTGTGTGTGTGTGTGTGTGTGTGTGTGTGTGTGTGTGTGTGTGTGTGTGTAGCCTACGTGTATGTGTCTGTGTGTGTGTGTGTGAATGTGTGTGCACTAGTGACATTTCAACCCTCTCGGGGCGTGTGATGCTGTCCCAAGGTGTTAAACACACTCACATATACACACAAACACAGACACATACACGTAGGCCACACACACACACACACAAACACACACAGACACACACACACACACACACACACACACACACACACACACACACACACACACACACACACACACACACACACACACACACGTTTGGACTTTTATACTTGTGAGGATGTGCATTTATAGGCTATTACATTCACCAACCCTTATAGCCTTATCCATTAGGCTATTAATTTTGTGTTGGCTTTTTCCTGTGATTGATTAAAACTTACTTTCACATTTAAAATCATAACCTGAACCTTTAAACCCAGTGTTAACCCTCAAACAGCTTTTTAAGGTCAGAATCTTTTGAAAAACGTATTCACATGCTTTAGGCTTTTAGGCCCTACTGAACTGAGAGCTCCTTTATCTTAAAATAAATACAAATGATACAAAAATAAAAAATTAAATTAAATAATTCGCGTATTTTTACAGAGTTTGTTAAAGAACACAAACCACCGGGACAGTTACAGAGGAATACATTCGGGGTTCACAAGTCAGGTTCGCAGGGGCTCCACAAGATGGCGCCCGTTCTCTATAAATCAAAACAAAGCCCGGCGGGAAAATATACAGCCTGAACTCAAAAACTGTCAAAATTAAATAATGATGACATCCTGTAGGCCTACTGCATTACAATCAGTAAAGGGTAGCCTATAGTTTATATAGCATGTTGGATATAGCAGTGAGTGATAGCCTACGAAATCAACGGTGATAATGGTAAGTGGAATATTTTCATCTGCTACACACAGAGCCATATTTCATCCTTTTGAATTGTGATTATTGTACGGTGAAACGTAGGCTTTACATTACGTGAATTGATGTGACAGTTGTAGCCTAATGCTAGAAGCTTTCTAAGCTAGCCTACGTGTGTACAATTCGGCTAGCCTCCTCTGAAATGTAAATTGAATTAGGCAATTGAGTTCAGATTGACATGTTTATGGCTCAAATCCAGTTTAGGGATGTTCCTCCGAATGAACCGTCTTTACTTTCACTTTCATCGTCTTGGACTGGAGGCAATAAATCGACGGACAAGCGAACCTCGGCTAAACAGAAGGAAGTAGGCTAAATAGGCAAAAAAATAATTAAAGTAGCCTGTCATCCACAAGTTTCGTTTTTTTTTTAAAGTTTCGTTCGGTTTAACTATTTAAATAGTTTTTTTTTTTTTTGTACGAGACGGCTGCGTTAGCCTACATCATCGGTGCTGCTGAAAATGTAATCGATCGTCCTCAGGTGAGTGTCAGACCCTGTTCACATAGGCTATAGGCTATAGCCTATATATATTTTTTAATCTCAGTAACTTCCGTGACTGAGCTGAAAACACATTTTTATTCAGTCTTACATTATACTGACATACAGAAAGTATAAACACTCTGACACACTGTCAGCTCAAGATATATGACTTCAGGGAAATGCGCAGGTGACCGGGCCTACAGGTGTTTAAGGGGGAAACGGACGGCAGAAAAACAATAGGACTATTGTGTTTTTGGCTATGTTTTTATAGGCTATTTTATTTCATTATTTTGTTTTCGTTCTATTGTCTAGATATCTTCTGTATTTTGGATATTTCTACAAGTCTTATTTGTTTAGCATATCAAATCTGAAGACGCCATTTTAAATTCCAGTGGTTAAACTGAAAAAACACGGAAGAGGGGTTGCATAACAATCACCAGATTTAGTCAACATTAGACACAACTTTTAGTTTATTACTTTTTAAGGTCAAAATGTTAAAGTACGTCAGCTGTAGTCCTATATAAGTTTAATTGTCTGTATTTCCAATCTGTTTTGTGACAAAGGCTATAATGGAACAATAATGTAGGCTAATAAAGTGCATTACAAAGTTGAAAAAACAAAAATGTTATGGATTATTATTACTTGCTAGTTTGAATCCCATCTGTGGTTAAACTGTGACTGAGTTTGCGCTGTAAACCGTTTTTTTTGTTGGTAAATAAGTAGCCTACTATCATTTGTAAAGAAGTACTATAATTTAAATTGTAATTATCCCTCCTTTAGGTTCTTAATGCAGAAGTTGATCTTCAGTTAATTCAACTCTGACGTTTGCAGCAGAGTGACATCATGGCGGCTGCAGCATCAGGTGAGTCAGTCAGACTTTATTATTGTGTATAACAAACTGTCTGCTCTCTGTCCACATGTTAACCACATAAAGTACTTTAAACCTTAAGTTATGTCTGCTGATTGGTCAGTCTCCTTTTAATCTAAACAACATTATTAAACATGAACTTACAGTGCTGCTTGAAAGTATGTGAACCCCTTGAGCCTGTTGGAATTTTATTTATTTTAACCATAATTAATTCATTTTTATCAATACCAGTATTTTTATAGAACAGATATAACTGTGCGTGCGTGCGTTTGTACGCGCGACCACGTCCTAGGGGACTGTTCATGTGTGCCAGGAAGCCGACGTTATGTTGATGTCTACTCACACACACCTCTGAAAACTGCAGACGTTTGTGTACTCGCGGGCTCTGAACAGAGCGGACAATGTTTCTCCTCCTGTTGCTTCGACATCAACTGCCACCCGCGGCAGTTGATTTTATATAGGCTACTATATGCCCCCGACACAGACGTGGCCGTTGGCAGTTTAGAATTTTAAAACACGGCACGGGCTAACGTGCTGCTATGTTTGGCTGCGCGCAGCTACTGATCCTGGGTCAGCCACGAGCCACAACGTGAAAGGCTCAGTTATGCTCCAATTCCGTGCGTAAAAAGAGACGTACGTTTACAACGTTATATCCGTCACTGCCCTCATACTTCCATACGTCCTTTATGTTGGAATCGACATTAAGCAAATCAACCATTAGTGGGCAGCAGCGCCGCTCAGAGTAAAAAGTTACTCAAATAGGAAGAAGAAGAGTCAAACAGTGAATTAACTGGATTAAATATTTTATAATAGATCCATGGAAGAAACAGCTTTAGCGATATAGGCCTACTACCGTAGCGATGGAAGAGGCTAAACTAGAGGCTGTATTATAGACAGCGGGGGTCTGTGAGGAGGACATTAATCACGACATGTCAACAAACTATGCTGTGTCTGAAATCGCGCACTTCTGTACTTACACTTACTTTTTTGAGTGCACTTTGCGCAAAACCGGAGAGTGTGCCAAAATGCAGTGCACTGTAAATTCCTCGGTCGTGCACTCAAAACGGTCTAAAACTTGAGTGTGGAGCGATGGACACTTTCCACACTCAACGGCCGCCATCTTGCCTACGTAGCGGAGAGGACGGGACATTAAAATCAAAATAGAGGAGCTTGAAGCAACTGTGGAGTCGGACGCGCTCTACAAAAGTTAAATTACACATTTGTTTTGTTTTTCCGTACAACTATACTGTTTTAGACTGTATCCAACCGTTTAAAAAAAAAATACCACCGAAGAAGAACCTTCAAAATGCAAAGTCATTTCCGGTAGGTGCGCGACGGCAGTTTGGACAGTGCACTGTAGAAATGAGAGCACTGCATCTATAAGTAAGTGTACTGTTGGGATAATAAAGTGCACTCAATGTAAGTGCACTTACGTGAGTGCGCGATTTCAGACACAGCACTAGTCTCGCACGGACCTCCGGCACTTCTCTATTGCTGCCGTCAGCCTGCCGTCTAGCTGACATTCTTCCCCGTGCGATCCCCGCTCATGCTGCTCTGTTGTAGTTGTCTGACTCTGTGCCCCGGCCATGGAACTTCATAGATAGATAAATGTGTATGTAATTTCGTACCAACTCACAAAAACCTCTCCTCAAAAGTTAAGACATTTTCTAAAGTATTATGTCTTTCGTTTGTGTTTGTAAACAAATGTACAGTAAGTGAAAGTGAACTGTTGGCGATGCGCCCCCCGTGATCTTCGGTAGTAATGCTCCGCTCTGTCCGTTTGGTACGCATCCGCAAGCTTGCAGGATACGTGCAGAAATACGGACGTAATGTACGCAGAGTACGGACAGAAGGCTCCATCCGTATCCGTATGCGTATGTAACGTAGAGCATAAATGAGCCTTAAGAGTGACTGTAGTACAGAGCCGGTTGGATGCACGGGCGGATCATTCTGCGCATGCGTTAAAGCGGCTACGTGTAACATTTAAATATCTTTTAAACAGCCTCATGTTTCCTCTGATAATCATAAATTACCTTTAACAGCAAACGAGACCATCAGTGCAAAGAAAGATGTTTTTAAATAGTTTTTATTACTGCTTTTGGTCTGGTCGCACATCCAGTCCGATTTTCGGTTCGCTCGTGCAGGCTCTATGGTCACATATCCGTATTGGTCGCAGATTTCAGTGTGGCGCAGCAACGTGATTTGAGAAGCCTATCCCTCCAGGTGAGGGAAGGGGAGCGGGAGCCTTGTTTGAGACCATCCAACCATCAAAGAAAAAAAAGAAAATGCAATGAAGAAAAGCTAAAAGGGAGACTGATATAGGCTACGGGCGGGACGAGGGCGTTGCCAACGTGTATACAATTTCACGAGAGCGAAACTAGACTGCAGTGTTTACTCCTAAATGAATGAGCGGTTGGTACTAACACAAAGTTTGCTTTGCTTCACCATCATCAGATAACCATTATCTGAAATAGTCATTATTTACATCAACAACACAAACACATTACCTCATCGTGATCCATACTAACTTTTCTGTGAGGACACATCTTTCAGCTCCGTGAGAGAGAGTAGTTAGGTGACGCTGCTGCATCAACTCATTGCAATCAGGTGTGTGTGGCAGTGACTGGCGTTAGTTGATGCAGTCAGTGTCAAAACCACTCTCACGGAGCCGAAAAGAGTCCTCACACTTTCAACACACGGACATGCACTATATTGCGCCCTTCTCAGTTCACACTCGCACGCCTGGCACACACTAGAAAACAGCTTTGCGACAGCGGGCGTCGTAAAAATACTACCGCTTTTGTCCAAAGGGGACGCCAACGTGCCATCTTACTCGTAGTGGCTTTAAATGCGTTAAAAAAATGAACGCAGATAATTCCAGAAATTAATCACCCTGCGTTAACGCGTTAATTTTGACAGCCCTACTCATTACATTGGTCCATTTCATCACCTGCTCGATTTAAGCAATGCAGCTCAGGGTTCACAAACTTTTGCACATACAAAAGTTGGCAAACTTTGTTTTATCTGTTTTAACAATTGATTTCCGGAAAAGAAAAATGTTTAATTGATAAACAAACATCTGTTTTTTCATATCAAAAATACTGGTATTGATAAAAATGAATGATTAATGGCTAAACTAAATAAAATTCCAAAATGCTCAAGGGGTTCACATTTTCAAGCAGCACTGTATAACAACTGTTTCTACATTCTACTAAATGTTATGTGATTAAGAGCGCGCCCTTAGCTCAGTTAGTAGGGCGTCCCCCCCATGGGCCTCGGCCAGCAGCGAACCCGGGTTCGATTCCAGCCCGTGGTCGTTCTCTGCATATCACTCCCCTCTCTGCCCCATTTCAACTCTGTCTCTACACTATCAATAAAGCATAAAAATGCCAAAAAAATATATTTAAAAAATTTTTTTTTATGTGATTAAGTTTACACTCTAAGTGAACAAATGCTGTCTCCTTCCAATCACAGATGATCTGCTCCCCCTGAAGCGAAGTAGAAGCTATGAGTTACTGCCACCTGACAGTAAGTTGAACTAAATTGTGTTGTCCTATTGTGACTTCAAGTCTGAAGTTAAACAGCAATTACGCAATGAACAGCAATGAATGAGCAATATCAATGAATAAATACAAGTCTGTCCTTGCGTTCCAATCCCCTGCTATTTAGTATGGTGGAAAAAAGATTTATGATGTCCCAATTCTTGTAGTCAGATTTAGTATGCTTAAAAATCCCCGGATGTCTACTACATCCGGCCAAGATTTTTAGTGTTGAAAACAGCATCCTATTTGGGCGATTCTGACCCACAATCCAGTGTGCACCGGACGATGGCAGTGTTTTCACAAGAAAAAATTGATATAAGATTTCATTTTACCGGTCATATCGGAAAAATCCAGTTCAAATATTGATAAGCTGGCTAGATAAAGAATAATATCATCAAAGCATGTACATTTTTAGCATGCTATTTATATTTAAATGTTGGCTCCTTGCAACAGACTGTGAAGATGAAACAATTGGCTACAGATGGGAATTAGCCCCCGGGCTACAATCTGGCATATTTACGTGTACTGCTGTACATGCTCATTAATGTGCATTGTCCTGAAATAAATAAATAAAATCAAAGCACATAACATTTAATGTGCCGTAAGGGCTGTCGGAGGGAAACAGTTTCCGTGATCCGATTGCATTTCTAAAGCCAAAACAACACAGTGCCATGTCGCCAAACTGGCTGCACGACCGGAGAAAATGTAAAGTGAAACAGCCGCTTTCCTCCGTGAGATTATGTCTACTGCAAACCAATATACGAACAGTCACCACCGTCACATGGACAGCATTGAAATAAAGCTACTCCTTATTATTATCATTAGAGCTTTGGTGCAAATTCTGAATATTACTGTGGCCGCTGTCTGTGGTGCTTAAAGGAAACCTCCGATCGCAATTTCTTCTCCCTGTCGCTGCAAAAATAAAGTCACAGCAAATCGACCGATTTGTCGATTTATGCCACTGACACGTCTACACGCAAAATAATGAGTCGTTTATATGCCTAAAACAAACCGGCTCATATTATAAAGTGCGGACATGAATGAAAATGATTTACATTTGCAAGTCAGAAAGCCTTAATAAAAATAATAAAAACGACAGTTTATAACAGTAGGCATGCAACTCTTTGAAAATCAAAAAAATAATGCACTAAGAGTCTCTCTCTCTCCCTCCTTTTTGCTGAACCACTGGCATGGCATCAGCCGTCTCTTCAGAGTCAAGGTCATCTTCATTGTAATTTACGTTAGAATGGCTGCTGCTTCGTATTAAGAAGCCATTTTTATATATAATATTTCCTTGAATTGGCATGGCTTATGTTTTGACTTTCCCGCTTGATGTCGCTGTTTGTAGTTTGTAAACCAGTCCATTAAATCAGAGCGAGAGCGCGTCATGTAGTTGTTTTCCTTTTACGCATACACTACAGTCTACACGCAGTTATTGTTTTAAATAAATGAAACATTGTTTTTTATTGTTATAGTAGAATTAAATATTTGAAAATCACTGTAGCATATTTTAACACAATTCAAATTGGGCAGAGGAAATTATTTCATCCGGACATTCTGACTTGTAGACAATTAGAATGCAAGATAAAAGCAAGAGGCAAGACCGAGGCGCAAAGTTATGATGAAATAAGTTTAAGTAAAGCTTGTCCCAATTGTAGCATACTGCATGGCTGACTAAATACTTTTTATGATCGGTTGTAGTATGTAGAATAGTAAAAAAAGAAAGAGTATGCGATCTGGAACGCAGTATGTATTTAGAGGCCTTTTCTAAATCTTTGTTTTTGACAGTGTCTGAGCTGAGGGTCATTCTGCTGGGGAGCAGCTGGTCTGAGAGGAGTTCAGTGGGGAACTTCATACTGGGAGAGACTGTGTTCAACGAAGTACCTGAAAGAAATGAGAGAATCAGTGTTACGTTGGAGGGAAATAAAATAGCCGTCATCAACACTGAAGATCTGCTACATCCAAACATCTCCCAACAGAAACTGACAGAACATGTAGAACACTGTGTTCATCTCTCTGCTCCTGGACCTCATGTGTTCCTGCTGGTTCTACAGCCTGAAGACTTCACTGAGGAACACAAACAGAAGCTTTGCACAATCCTTCAACTCTTTGGTGATAAATCATTCGACCATTCACTGGTTCTGATATCAGGTTTGACCGACAAGTACATGAACAACCCTCCATTAAAAGACATGATCAGTAAATGTAGATACAGATACTTGAAGCGGAAGAACCTTGAACAATCAGAGCTGTTAACACGTTTGGGTCAAGTAGCAAAGGAGAACAATGGAGATCATGTCAGCTATGAAGCATTTGAGGATGCAAAAGCTTCTTTACCATGTGATGTCCAACCCCCAAAGCAAAAGGAAAAACAGACTTCTAGCACAGGAGCTGGTAAGTGCAGAATCATTATTGACAAGGCAATTCAAGCTTTGTTCACACAAGTCCTCGTTTAAATTAGAACATTATGCTGGAAACTAATGATGTGTCTTTTTACAGGGCTGCATGAATTGAAAGAAATCCCTGCACAACTCCCAGTGAAAAACCTGTTGTCTTACAGTAAGTAATTAATCTCAATGCTATTCATTTCTTTGCAGATAGATAGTTGATATATTAATCTTCAATAATTTAATGTTTTAGTATCTTCACGTTACATTCATGTTCAGCTACTTTGAATTACAAAATACCGTTGAAAACGCCTTTTTTATATTTCTAAATGTTCATATTAAACATATATGCAAATCGTTTAGGGCATACATTCTCATCCACCGTCCCAACATCCAAATGTTCCATATTTCAGCCTCACAAAGAGTTTGTCATTCAATCTTTCTCTCTCTTGTGTAACAGCATCTGCATTAAGGATTGTGCTCCTTGGGAAAAGTGAAGAAAAACAGACAAAACTTGGTAACTTCATCATCTATCACCAAGTTTTGCGTTGCCAAAAACTTTTCCCAACCAAAAAATGTGTGGCCGCATGTGGAAATTGGAGAGGAAATCCATTAACAGTAGTGAAAACACCAGACGTGTTAAGTCTTTCTGAGGATAGTTTGAGAAGAGAGGTGCAGAGCTGTGTTGCTCTTTGTCATCCAGGACCAAATGTTCTGCTGCTGCTAGTGAAGCCTTCTGATTTCACTGAGAAGAACAGACAAACACTGAATTTCATCCTGAGTTTGTTTGGTCAAGATGCGATTCAATACTCAATGGTTGTGGTGACACGTGAGGGGGATGAAATGAGCTTCTCTGCTAATGAACTCCTTAAAGACTGTGGAGGAAGACACTACAACATGTCTGATAATAACCGCAGATCATTAATGGAGAAGATTGAAGAAACAGCAAATAAGAACAATGAACCCTTCCGTCCTGTGCATCACATCAAACCATCTCTGAACCTTGTTCTGTGTGGGAGGAGAGGAGCAGGAAAGACTTCAGCAGCCGAGGCCATTTTAGGTCAGACAGAGCTTCATTCAGTGTCCAACTCATCAGAGTGTGTTAAACATTGGGGAGAGGTCTGTGGACGTTTGGTTACCCTGGTGGAGCTGCCTGCCTTCTATGAAAAACCTCTTAAGGCAGTGATGAAGGAATCACTCAGGTGTATCTCCGTCTATGATCCCGAGGGCGTCCATGCCTTCGTGTTTGTGCTACGTGTGGGTCCCCTCACTGACGAAGACAAGAAAGAGTTCAAAAACATCCAGAACACATTCAGCTCTCGAGTCAATGACTTCACCATTATTCTGTTCACTGTGGAGTCAGATCCTAAAGCTCCAGATGTTGTTAACTTTGTAGAGAAAAACAAGGAGATTCAGGAGCTCTGTCGGAGCTGTGGAGGAAGATATGTTGTTCTCAACATCAAGGACAATAAACAGATCCCAAAGCTGCTGGAAGCTGTGGAAAGGTTGAGAGTTGAAAGATCCGGATGCTTCACAAAAGACATGTTCACCAAGGCTCAGATGGAGAAGGTTATAAAACTTGAGGCTGAACTGCAGGGTGTGAAACACAAAAGTGAGATAGGATTACAAGAGGAAATTCCAGGCACTGAGTGTGTCAGGATGGTGCTGATTGGGCGGACTGGCAATGGGAAGAGTGCAACTGGAAACACAATTTTGGGAGAAGATCATTTCAAATCTAAAGCCTGCTCAAGTTCAGTGACCAGGTTTTGTGAGAAGGAAAAAGGAGAGATTGATGGACGACCCGTTGTTGTGGTCGACACCCCCGGCTTGTTCGACACAACTCTGTCCAATGACAATGTTCAGCAAGAGCTTCTGAAATGCATCAGCATGTTGTCTCCTGGACCTCATGTCTTCTTACTGGTGCTGCAGATCGGCCGCTTTACACAAGAAGAAAAAGATTCTGTGGAACTGATCAAGAAGTGCTTCGGAAAGAATTCAGGGGACTTCATCATCATTATATTCACTAGAGGAGATGATCTCAGTCAGTCAATTGAGAGTTACATAAAAGAAGACCGTGATGGCTTTTTGATAAAACTGGTAAATGACTGTGGAGGAAGATACCAGGTCTTCAACAATAAGGATAAGACAGACCGCACACAAGTCAGGGAGTTGATATCAAAGTCAAACAAAGTGATGAAGAAAAATGGCGGCTGCTGCTACACTTCAGAGATGTTCGAAGAGGCCGAGGCAGCTATACAGAAGGAGGTGGAGAGAATCCTGAAAGAGAAAGAAGAACAGATGCAGAAGGAGAGAGAGGAGCTGCAAAGAAAACATGAGGAGGAAATAGAATCAGTGAAGAAGAGAATGGAACAAGAGAAAGCAGAAATTGAACAAGAGAGAAACAGACAACTCAAAGAAATGGAGGAAAACATAAATAAGATAGAAAGAGAAAAAAAGAAGGAACAGGAAATGAGAGAGGAAGATATGAAGAAAAAGAAAGGGCAGGACGAAATTCAAAGACAGGAATGGGAACAAAAACTTAAAGACCTGGAAAAGAAAGTGAAGTCAGAATCCGAAGAAAAGAAAAACATTGACACAGAGTTGGAGCAGAGTAGAGAAGAGTTGAGAACGCAAAAAGAAAAATGGGAGAAGGAAAGAATAGAATGGTGGGAGACACGACATCAAGAAGATGAACAAAAACGTCATGAAGAACGAACAAAACTCAAAAAGTTAAAAGAAGAATACGATCAGGAAAGAGTTCAACAAGAGAACAAAAGAAAAGAAGAAGATCGAAACAGACGAGAACAGGAGGAAAGAGAGAGAAAAGAATTAGAAGAAAACCATAAGAAAAAAATGGATGAAATGAAGAAGAACTATGAAGAGGAGGCCAGAAAACAAGCTGAAGAATTCAATGACTTCAGAAAGAAATACTCGAAGGACTTCACAGCGTTGGTAGAGAAGCACATGGAGGAGATACAGGACATGAAGCAAAAGCATGTCAGACAAATGAAAGAGGCAGAAGAAAGCAAGGACAAAGAGTATGATCTCTTAAACAACCTCTCCAGCCACAAGGAAAAACATTTTAAAGAAGAAATTGAGGAGATGAAGAAAAAGCATGAAGAAGATATAATAGAATTAAAACAGAAATACAAAGACGGATGCATCATCCTCTAACTCTTGATCATAATGACGTTAACAGACTTAAGATAATCGGTTTGTTTAGCTTTTTATTTTATTGCTGGACCAAGGAGGTGGTGCAGTCAGGGGACTCAATGACCACGTTAACATGCACAGCAATATTCCGATATCAACCCAGTTAAGATATTATTCTGAATAAGACATCGCCATGTGAACATGTAATGGTAGGATGGCCTAGAGGAAAGACAGGTTGACCAGTAACCATGAGGTTGTACAATATATAGTCTTTTGACTTTAAAAGAAAATCCTGTTAGGGCTGCCGCGGTGATAAAGGGTGGCTCAATAGTATGGTATGTGGTAGTAGACGCAGGGGGCTTTCAACTAATTCCAGCTGTTCATTCGCTTCAGTTTTAACTACGGTTGTGACTTCTAAACGTTTAAATTTTAAGAAAAACACTTAACGTTTAGAAAAATCACCAACCATTTAAATGTGAATAAGGCCTTTTTATATTATATGGTAACATGTGCATGTCTCAAACAGAGCCATAGCTGTTCAGCACAGCATCCTTACGTGCTGCACAGGTATTGAATCAGGGACGTTAAATGCTGTGATGAACATCAGCTAGTTTTCAGTTGGCTCTGTGTTTACATATTTTTATATATATTCTGGGTACTTAGGGTGAGGGACGGGGTGGCGGTTGGGAGGCATGTAGGTTGCTTCAGAGACCTCAGTGTTTACGTTGAAGATGACAGACAAGGCAACAAACCTCTACTTAATCATTACTGTTTACACTTTGATCTCAATGTTTTTCGAAGTATCCGCAATATTAGTCTTGGTCATTTGTATTTTTCCGGTATATTGTTAGACGCATTGAGAGGGGGACTTTTTTTTTACTACTAACTCACTGTAAATGTGTCCATGTCTCCAACAACTTATTGCTTATGTTAATTTGCCAATTACAAACAGTCTGAAGTTGAATAACTGATATATTATTGAAATTACAATAGGGGCCTATTTATTCACTGTTATTTCTTAACGGACAGAATGTTCTGTCATTCAGATTCTCAAAGCTCATAGAGACTAACCCGAGAATACCCAAAGCGGGTATTTTTTGCTAAAGAGGCTTCTACAAAGTTCCGAATTAAGGGTCTCAATAATTTTGTTAATAATAATTTTTCAGTTTTACATTTTTTGAACTTTCGCAAATATTTGTAAAAACATGTTTTCACTCTGTCATTATGGGTTAAAATGCTAATAATGGTAACAATTGTATACATTTTAGATAACGGTTACAAAATAATAAAGTACAAAAAGTTTCTGAAGTCGTAGTATGTCATCTTATTTAACTACAGCACACTGTAGCCTATAATGTGTCTCATCTAAAAACATTCCTTAATAAATATTTTGAATATTTTATTTTAAATGTGTGCCATGGCTGCTAATATAAACACCCACAGTCACTTACTTTAGATTTATATTCTTGACCTTAAAAAAAACGCAGTTGACAAGATAATAGTTTACCTAATCAAATATTCAGAAACTTTCACATTTCTATGCAATGAATGAAATAACCCAGATTGAATTGATTGCAGTGTAATAACTGTCTCTCACATTTGTGCTTATGAAATGAATGGATAATGACTGGAAGATTATTTAATATATCCTTCATAACGTAAGCAAGCTTGTGTTATGTGTTTGACCAATATCAACCTTTGTTACAAGATGTAGTGCCAACCATAGCAAACAATTTAGAAATAACAATAATATACCAACAGGATTCCTTCTTACACAACAAAATAGGCTATTAGTGAGTGCCTTCTGTATCAAAAGCGCCTCATTTGAATGTTAGTCAGCAACTGCCCCATATCCATTACATTTTTATGATGTATATTAACATTGCAGCATGAGAATTTTTTTTAAATTATTTTTGCACTGTTTTAAAGAAGAGCCTTTGTCTATAACACTATAGCTGTAGCTGCAGACACATGCTGACTTTCTATTGTCTCTGTTACAAGAGTGCTATACTATTCTGCCAGTAGGGGGAACTAGAGAGGTGCTGTTTATTTCTCCTCATCACAAACAGATGAAGGCTGCGTTCCAATCCCCATTCTTCCCTGCTATTTAGTTTGGTAGAAAAAGATTTAGTTTGTCCCAATACATGATGTCAAGTGCAGGAAGCTGAAAAATACCCAGATTTACATGTAAAGGTATGTCCCAATTGAGGCATACGGCATGCAAACTACCTACTTTTTATGGACAGCTGCCATATGTAGTATAGTTAAAAGAAAGAGAGATTTAAACAGGGGAAGTGTGCCTGTAGCTGTACTTGGAAGATTAGATTTACATTTTATGTAAAAGTAGTAATATCACAGTATAGAATGCTTTGTTACAAGTAAAAGTTGTGCAATCAAACGCATGAGAGTATTTGCATGAACTAAAATTAGAATACAAAAAGTTAAAATACTCATGATGCGGAATGGCTTATTTCTTTACTCAAATACAATTAATTGAACAGATAGTAGCCTAATATAAATCATATTTTAATTACCAAAACGGTATGACCAAGATTTTCTCTTTTTTGGATGCGGACTTACATAAATTGTTTCACATTAAACATGATCTATTTTTTAAATATACCTTCTGTATTTTTAAAAATTCTAGTTCCCCTTGATCCATAAGGTTGATGAGGAAAAAAACTGAAAAACCAGTTGAAAACAAGAACCTGAATATTCAGAAGCTTTCATTCCAGGGAGCATTTTACAATCACACATTTTACATTTCTGAATGAGCTACTCCTTCCCTCCTAGCAGCCATCGGTTTCAGTCCATTACCATGTAAATCAACGTGTAGAGACTTGAAACCTGCCCTTTAATCTCACTGTCAGTCAACATGTCCTCTTTCTCTCTGATCTTCCTCTGAATTACCACTAAACAAAACTGACCCTCTCACAGGGGTTCAAAGCAAGGCAACGTTATTTGCACAAAGGCAACTCAAAGTGCTTTACAAATTTACAAAAAAAAAACATCAATCAAATAACAAACTATTCAGTTAATAAAAATTAAAATAAAAAAGCTATTGTACAGTAGAATAGGCAATAGAAAATAGAATAGTGTTTAGCTTTTACTTAAAAGCGTTCATGGTCTTATATATCATCTTAGATATTAGACATTGATCATCTGGAAAGATATTTCTGGTCTTAGTGATTTGTAAACAAGCAATGACATTTTGAAATTGATTTTCTTGGTGACTGGCAGCTATCTGTAAATATTTTAGAACTGGTGTCATTTGCTCATATTTTTTAGTTCTGAGTAATTTGGAGTTGCCAAAAAAAAATGTAATATCCCAGCGAACACACCATTACAGTAGTCTAGTTTACTGGAAGTTAAAGCATGGGACAGCTTTTTAGGTCTTCTTTTTGAACATTATGTCTCTATCTCTGTGCTGCAAGGTTCAAGTCTCTGCACGTTACATATCATAAAAAAGTAGTTTGATTTTTGAAGAGGACACAGGAGGTTTCCCATCCAGCTAGGAGGTTTCTCTCATGTTCACACCTTTTTTGGTCATTTTGTTGTTGCATGTTAATCAGATTCACAGTGTGTGTGTGTGTGTGTGTGTGTTACTGTGTGTGTGTTACTGTGTGTGTGTTACTGTGTGTGTGTTACTGTGTGTGTGTGTGTGTGTGTGTGTGTGTGTGTGTGTGTGTGTGTGTGTGTGCGCGCGCGCGCGTGTGTGTGTGTGTGCTCCTGTATGTTTCCTCTGTGTGTTGCAGACTAACACTCCTCAGGCTCTTTTTGAACAGGCCTGAACCAGCCGGAGAATGTGGACAATGTCCACGTCCCTGAACCAGCGTGCCGAGGCAAACCGGTGCTGTAACTTCACTGTACTCAAATCTTTAACATTTCAGTTTCTGCTGCAAGACGACAACAACAGAACAACTAAAAAGTTAAACAACTGCATTAAGCTTTTTCACTCTTGTTGGAAAGACCAGTTGTGATAATCGTTGTGAATAATGACTTGAAAGGGCTGAGCAGTAATGAGCATAATACTGTATGAATACTGTACACTCCCTTCATGTAACGAGTGGAGCCTAATCGCTCCTCAGAATCACTAAGTCTCCTCCCAGTTCTTAACTATTTCTATAACGGCTTAGTTCATGTTTAATATGCATTACATAAGCATTAACCAATTGTTAGGCTTAGTTAATGATTAACTTAGCATTAGTTAACTGAGCATAGTTAACCACTGATAAGTAATAAGCAATAACAGTTAATGCTTAATAAGCGTAACCGTACCGTTAATAGCATTAAATACACATTAACTAACAGTTAACTAATTTCCCACCTATTGTAAAGTGTTACCCCTTATTGTTTATTTTGTGGGTAGAATAAGAACCTGGAAAGTCTCCGGTGTTGTGAAGGGTAAAAGTAAAACGTGTCACAATCTGCAGGACTGAAGTACAGCAGAATGCCCTGCAGCAGCTCTGCACAAACCTCCATATAAGGAAAGCAGAGGCTCAAAGTCTGTGTCATTTACAAGAGCAAAACGTCAAACCATTTACATATTTAAAAGTTGAAATATTTATTCAGAAGATATTCTTTCCTCCGGAGTGTATAATTATTCTATAGCTCACGTATTTGCGGTATATTAATGCATTTAGTTTAAAGATGTAAACGTCCTACAACACTCTTTCAAATTAACTTAAAGTGCATGTTGTTTTACAGATTTGGCGAATTTAAATCTTGAATTAGTTATTTTTTGTTGAAAGTTTGAAATGTCACTATTGGTGAAGTTCAGTAAAGTTCAGCAGCGCGTCACAGGATCTTCCCTTGAGCAGGTGTGTCTGTGTGTGTGTGTGTGTGTGTGTGTGTGTCATGGAGGATTTTCGGCTACAGTTTAGTCCATACAAGGACAGATGGGAACCAGCTTTTTTTTGGGGGGGGGGGGGGGGGGGGGCGTGTTCGCACCTGGCTAGGACCGTCCCACCTATTGATATCAGCAAATAACGCCCTCTGAAATCCTGCGTTATGTTTGGTTGAGTTTGGAGTAAAAAACAGGAGAAAGAAAAGATTTTGAGGCAAAAAAAAAAAACTTTTTCATCTTTACGACGGTATTATTCAAAAAACGACGGCTTTGGAGAGGCTGTATGTGAACGCACTGACGTGTCGCTGCAGGTTCACACAAACAGGGACACCTCTGCAACTAAATGTAATGAATGCACAAATCCAACTACTGTGAAGTATGTTCAGTTAAAAACTTAGGTCACTCAACTTATTTATGCACTGAATATTATTTATACTTTATGATGCTTATAACTTAGAAAAAGAAAAAAATATCATCTATGTTGAAAGTATTGTCCTGTGTGTGATTTCATATTATTTTACTGTTTTTACTGCTGTAAAACCAATTGAACCACCGGGGACGAATAACCTCGATTTGGATTTTGAGTTTTTTTTGTGAGGTCTCTCAACTGATGGAAAAAAAAAAAGTTTATATACAGTTTATATGTGAGGTGCGAGTCGACCACACCTCAGCAATGTTATACCATATTGTGTGGACCCCAGGAAAAATAGTTGTTACTTCTGTAAAAATGTATGGGATCCTAGATTTTATTTTTTTAAAGAAATGTTTTATTTGGTTGCCAAAAAAAAAACTTCATGTGAGCACCAAGTCTGCACTGTGCAAACAAGCCATAAAGTGTGTATAGCTGCTGGTTCAAGGATCCATGCACATTTAAATCTGTCCTTTAAATCTTACGTTACTCAACACATGATAATATAATGACAACATAGATGTATTTGAGCAACTGCCATTTTCAATTAATTCCAACTTGGTTTTGGAAAAGAAAACGCTTTAAATGTGTGATTAAATTCTTCCAGACTTCTGACCCACAATCCAACAGTGAATAACTCAAGCTGAAGATTTTGTTATTAGAATTCCCAACAGTGTAATATTTAGCTTTTACCTGCTCTGATTGGCTGTTGGTGAAATGCACCCTGGGAGTTGTAGTCGACTCCTTTCCTTCAGTTTTCAGTGCACATGCTTTTTGTAGCTTTGAATTTTCTCTGCAAAATAACCAGATACTTTGTCATTTTTTCTGATGATTCAACAAGAAGACACAACTCTACACATCATGCACAACCCCTTATGTATAACTTTAAGGAATTTGAACTTTACTGGAGTTTTTTCCTTCTTATCAAAGGTAAATCTTAGTAAGTCCATTTTTCCTGCTCTGCACTTCCTGTCTGACAGCTTTAGATCCTTTCAGATGATAGAATATACATTCCCTGCATTCCGAATCACATACTCTTTCTTTTTACTACACTACATACTAAAGTACAGAAGAGTTTAAGGGCCACGGGAGAGAGAAAAAAATAAGATAAGGAAGATTTTTCTTTTCATTATGTCGAGAAATGTCAAGAATAAAGACGAATACTCCAAAATGCTATTGGAGTAAGTGGGGCATAGGTATTTTCAGCATACTACAATTGACAATTGCATGTATTGGGACATCCTAAATCTTTCTCTGGTATCTAAATAGTAGGGAAGTATGGGGATTGGAACGCAGGGTATATATTTAAAGTAGTTTTTCAAAATAAAAGTCACGGAAATGTTGGAATAAATATGCAAACCTGGTAGCCTGGCTCCGCCCGCCCGCCTACTTCCGCCCAAATTTTATTTTCCCTTCAGTAGTCAGTCTGGGTGTACAGCCCATTTCCCAGTTTTGCTGGAGATTCGACAGCCGGTCCAATCAGCGAACAGAGCGAGTGGCTGAGAACGATGACGTCGAAGTCGCGCTCCAGTTTCAGTTGCCAGAAGCCGGCTCATGACACACGTGACGACCAAACGTTATGCGATTGGTTGGCTAATCCAGAGTGGCACTGGGCAGATCCAATAGTTTTAAACTTTAACAGACACCCGCCTCCATGAGTGAACGTTTGCCAATTAAAGCACTGCCAGACCTTCTGTACAAATGAAATGAAGTACGATGGTCTGGTAGCACCAGGCTACAAACCTGGCTCATGATAACTAATTATGTGAAAATCTGCATCTCTTTAAAAAGTTAAAATGTATTTCATTTTATTCAACATATTAGTGTCCAACCTTCTTTTCTAGGTTGGTGCGCTAGAAGTTGAGATTTTTTGGTTCACTAATAAACAGCCAAGGCTCTGTAAACTGGTGTGTAAACCAAGGAAATGTAAAGAAAGCAGGCCCATCGTAGCAAGCAACATGCCCGTTTACAGAGCCTAGGCTGTGTATTAAAACCAGATTTCAGCGCAAACTCCGTATGGACAGGTAGCAGATTGAGAGGAGATATTCACTGATTTTGCCAAAGAGTGAGTTCGTCAACAAACATTCTCCAGAATCGCTGACCCCACATTTGAATGACTTCAGGCTAAATATTTGTATTGCTACCAGTTCAAGATGTTGACGACCAACATTTTTTTCAATTTACCTCAATTCTAGTGGCTAAAGAACCAGAAAAACAAGAAAAACGTATCAAATGATTTTTGAAGACAGGGAGAAAGTTTCGACAGAGAACAGATGACAACAGAGGAGAATGAATATTGTAATGAGACTAAACTTTACTCATGTAAACTCAGGCTGTTGATCCTGATTTGCAGGATTAATTTGCTTATTAAAACACAAACACAAACCACAAAACATCCACTAAGGAGTTCCGGTTTCAAGCTTTTGTTTTGACATCAGATAACAAAGTTTAAGAATTAAAACGAATACTATGTCTGAAACCTCTCCCTCTTAAAATGCAATGTTTCGAACACAAAACACATTCATAAAGTCATGCGTGTAGGTTTCGTTTAAACATATGGGGAATAAAAAATCTCCTAAAAATGTGACCGTCAAGACTCCATATCCTGGATTCTGGTGAATTTGTGTGCACCACTTTGTGCCTTATGCATCGAAATGGGTTTATATCTGTAAAGGACCACGGAGTGCAATAAACAGGAAATATCTGGAATACCAAGTTTGGCCCATAAGCCCTTGGTTGAATATGATTGAGCCTGGGGGCCTGATTATAACCTTTGCCATTATTTAGGATGAATCACACTCTTAATATAGATTAGTC
Source organism: Ammodytes marinus (assembly GCF_949987685.1). NCBI lineage: Eukaryota > Metazoa > Chordata > Actinopteri > Uranoscopiformes > Ammodytidae > Ammodytes > Ammodytes marinus. The sequence goes on from NC_137231.1 coordinate 35,034,977, forward strand.
TAAATTATATGTTATAATACAAATCCAGATATCAAAAATCGGTGAGGCAAGTTTCTCACTAGATTATATTGTTAGATAGTTTTCTTGTCCACCTGCAGAACATATTTGTATAAGTTTAAATTGTGAAGTTTTTTTTCACAAACTTTATTTTTGTACCAACTAAAACTTATCCATTCTTTGATTGGTTAAGCAGTACGAGAAGACTGAGCGCATATAGAAAATAAAACATTTGACTTAAAAATCACTCCAAAAAAGAACAGCAAAGGATTAAACTAAATACCTTAGAATCCATAAGAAAGTTAAAAAAAATGAAGAAACAAGAAAGAAAGGTCTATTTTAAAAGTATATTATTAGTATTTATAAAAATTGAATTTCATATTTTTCAAACGTTTTTCTTGAAGTTAAACAACATTCATGAAAATTTGAAATATTGTTTTAGAGCCATTACATCTACATCTGTGGTTTTATTGTTTTGCCATTCGATGGTCCAGAGGGGAATTATTCTGGGTTGTGAAACTTTCTGTATCCCTTCCATGGAGATGCATTCCGAACTTTCCTGTCTAACGGGCCTATCACAGCTCTCCTGCTGCAAAGGAATCCTAGATATCAGTACAAACCCTGCAGGCTTTTTGCTGCTAAAACATTTCAAATATGCTCTATTTTCTAATGTAGGCTATTTATTTGAAAACTCCCCTTGGCTCTGCTCTTGACTGTTGTTTATTGAAATATAGCCTATCTATTAATGACTCATTTTGTATGTTGTTACTGAATTTTTTAATAAAGTATTAAAAAAAAAGCATTTTAGTTTTTCCTTGGGGGCGTTACGTAAGCCGGACAGGTTTCTATCTCCTCGTGCTCCCTCCATGGACATATAAAGGCTCCCTCCCCCTTGACAGACTCTCGCTGCGGCCAATCAGCGCGCGAGCTGAGAGGACCTGAAGGATCCTGCTCACCTGGACCAATGAGATCACCCGCTGACACAACATTACCTTTTATGGACAAGGCCAGAAATCCCAGAAGCGCGAATATAAAACTGGTGCTGTTTGCCTACGTTCCTCTGCATTCACCGAGAACAGCTGGGGCGGAAGAATACCTGCAACACTTTACCGACAGACACACCTGAAACACACCTGCACAGGTAAGAAATAAAGCGTCATGGTTTAAATACAACTGTTTATCTCACACGTAAGAACAGCTGTAGTGGGGATTTTTCTAAGGAAAGAGGTTTATTTATCAGCTAATCAACACTGACGCACTTCAGGTGTGACTGACAGCAAGTTGGACAGCATGATGTTGGATCTTTTAAATGCCCTTCCCGACTTAAGAAATTACTTAATATCGGAAATGTAAACTTTAAAATAAAGGGAGAGGATCCAGTGTAATGCAAGAATAATCAGATTTCCTACAACGTATTTTCTCTGAGACACAAACGCACTCAAATCTGGGCGTAGTTAGTTATTCGCTGAAGCGTTAAGATGGAGATATGTGTCCGGGAATCTTGACAGAGATGATACAGGAATGAGGATGTTTCTCAGCAGTTCAACCTAAAAAGTAAAATCTAGTTGAAGAGGGTGTGGGTGTAGATTAAAATAACTATACCATGAGGATGTAGACACCTGCGCTAAATTATTAAATGAGCAATAGCACAAACATGCAAACGGAAATGATCTGTCAGTGGGCATCTCTTGTAGAGGTGTTTTGTATTGTGACGCAACTTTGTTTTAAAGTAGAATTGATAGTGTTTCTTGAATTTAAGAAACCATTTTCTTAATTTTGGTTCAACACAACGCTTTTTTTTAATGAAGACTTTTAAAAAATATATATCTTCCGTTTTCCTAATGTCTCTTACTTGCTAGTAGCCTTATGTAGTGAGGAAGTTTTTGCATAATGTACATACACTAGCGGACCACAACTAAACAAATTCTCCTTTTAAAAAAAAAAATTAATTGGTCGCTCACTAACGAACGGACTTTGCATTTATCTTGACTCATCTCTCACGGGGTTGTTAAAAAGGGTGCAGTTGTGGTTAAATGTTACATCATAAAGGAAGACAGTCGGTAGGCTGTAGTGTCTGTAGAGTTTGCTAAACGGGAGTGGCTTTTGAAGCTGCCTCGACTTGTTTGAAATGTCCTGAAGGGATGGGACTTAAACGTCACTCACGCTAGTAAAGTTGATCAGGTCGGACAACTTGCAGCAGTGCCACGCCCGACAACCTGACTGTCATTCCAGTGTAGGCTGATGGGAGGGGGAAACTGAGTTTGAAAATGTTTTTAGGATGAAATTTACCGCCAATAGCACAAGCAGTGCATCCATGTTTTATAGCCTGCAATGTAAAATCGGTGCAGAGGATTTTTTTTTTCTTTTTTGCAACCTCAGACCCATCATGTTCAAAGGATGTTGTGTCACTTTTTAGAGATGATTTTGTTACCCAACACTGTTTCACTCAAAATATCAGTGAGCTTAGAGGGGAAAAGTTGCATATCCTCACCTCAATTTTATAAACTCCTTTTATTAAAACAACAAACTTCTTGATTTTATTTTCCGGTTCAGATATCTTTTAGACAGAACATAAACACATATTTGACTGGTATGGTGAAAACAAGACCCTTAATGCTATAACTGCCTACCTCAAGTTGTCAATTGACTACAACTGGGTCAATTTTGAATACGACTAATGATATAAAATTTCAACATTTTGCTCATCAGTCTTTCTCTTCCCTCTCAGCCATGGATGATGATATCGCAGCCCTCGTTGTGGACAACGGCTCCGGAATGTGCAAAGCCGGGTTCGCAGGAGACGACGCTCCACGTGCCGTCTTCCCGTCTATCGTCGGTCGCCCCAGACATCAGGTACGGTCCCCAGCATGATCCCAAACTGCTCTTTGAAACACACATTCAAGATGGTTTATTTGTCCTATGCTCAACAATTACAGCAGCAGTCATTGTCAAGGGAATTCTACATGTTTCATTATATGTATATTTAATATGGATGTATGCTTGAGTAGCAGAGCAGCCTATAGTCTAGACACTTGAACAACACATCTCTTAACAGTGTAGCCTATCTAATGTGAATTTCCAACACCTGTCCCTAGAAGGGCTTTTAAACCATCATAAAACGCATGAAACGTAGCCAAATAAAAAAACATTTAACTACATGAATATTAAGCATGCATCTGTAGGCTAGTACCCCCACCCCCCCTCCAAGCCCCATACTCACTCAATCACTTTCTCACACACCCAACCCCATGCCACCCTAACCCTCATAAGTGACTACAATTCTGACATCTGAGTATTAAACATTTCTTCAGTTTTAATTCTTGTTTGTGTTTTTTTATTTTCAGGGTGTGATGGTGGGAATGGGACAGAAGGACAGCTACGTAGGAGACGAGGCCCAGAGCAAAAGAGGAATCCTGACCCTCAAGTACCCCATCGAGCACGGCATCGTCACAAACTGGGACGACATGGAGAAGGTGAACAAACACATTTTGTACTTTTATTTTATTTGTTTACACTTATACATCTGGAGCTCAAGTGTTACGTCATCTGCAGAAACTCGGTCGCTTGACTATACTAATTTCCACCACTGTAAATATCCCACTAAAATGGAAACATGGGGCACTTGTCGTCATGTATGGATATTTAATTCAAATCAACATTATTTATAGAGCACATTTAAAAAGACCCAGGTTGAGCAAAGTGCTTAACGATAAGAAAAATATTACAAGGCAGATTCACAGATGGGTAAAAGACCACAAGTAACATAATCCTTAATAGTGCAACATATGTAAGCTAAAGGTACCAAGGAGCTAGCTGAATTAAAGGGGGACTAAAAGCTTTCTGTGCATATCTCACAGTAATGCCAGTAGCTTCATATTTGATCATCAAACTAACAATCTCCCCTCTCCTGCAGATCTGGCATCACACCTTCTACAATGAGCTGCGTGTGGCACCAGAGGAGCATCCAGTCCTCCTCACAGAAGCTCCCCTCAATCCCAAGGCCAACAGGGAGAAGATGACACAGGTGGGGCATTGGAATAATTAGTTTTTTCTGAAAATAATTAGGTCTAAGCTACTAACATTTTTTTTTTTTATGAGGTCTTGCGATCACATTTAAATGTTCCACATTTCCCTTTTTTTTTTTTTTTTTTAAATCATGAAGCAAACAAGTGTGTTTTGAAAATGGTCCCTTACAATGCAACTTTTTGAATTTTAGACACTTTTGTACACAAGTTAATCAGACTCAAAATGTAAAACAGAAACACAATGGATGACTAGAACAATTGTGTTTGGAAAAGGAGAAACTGGTCTCTTCAAACACAACATTTGATATAAGGTTAAATCATATTTTTATATACAGTGTAATTTATTTAAAGGGGTGTTCCCATCAACATCTATTTCAAGTGAGACCTGTAGACTGTACAATATTTAAAAAAAAAATGCATACAATTTGACATGCAATTCTTCACACTTGTATTTGCTTTTTTATGCAGCAAAGTAAACGTTCTGGACTGAAACACCAGCTGCACACTTTTAAAAAATATATAATTTCTTGGTCAGAAAGCAATGATTCTATGAACATCACAATGACAATTTTTCGTGTCTTTCTCTCTATTCCAGATCATGTTCGAGACCTTCAACTGTCCCGCCATGTACGTGGCCATCCAGGCCGTCCTGTCACTGTACGCCTCCGGTCGTACCACAGGTGAGGACTCTTAACCGAAACATTTACCAATAACTGTCTTAGCTGTAAAAAAATAAATCAAAAATAAGACAATGAATTGATCAGAAATGTGATTTTAAAGACTGCTGCTGTTCTGCTTCAAAATGACAGGTATCTTTTTTTTAAGAAGATGGGTTTTATTATCCATTCAGTTGCCAGCTCTTTGAGCAGCACCTAGTGGCGAGGAAAAGAAACTGCAGCTGAACATATTTCTGTAATTAGTTTAAATAAATTCAACTAATCTTTAAGAGTTGAACTATATAAAAGGTGCAGATCAGAATAACCCAAATTATTTTCTCTTTTTAAAAGCTTGATGTGGACAGGTGTTGAACTAGCATCAACACTGAACCAATGCATCTGGTTCCTCCAATTTAACTGATGTCCAAATGAAATCAAACTTAACACAGAAAAGTGTGTTTATCATTTTGTAATCTTGTGGCGTTTGTCTTGCAGGTATTGTGATGGACTCCGGTGACGGTGTCAGCCACACGGTGCCCATCTACGAGGGTTACGCTCTGCCCCACGCCATCCTGCGTCTGGATCTGGCTGGCAGAGATCTGACCGACTATCTGATGAAGATCCTCACAGAGAGAGGCTACAGCTTCACCACCACCGGTATGAGTCTAAAACATTTTAGTTTATTTATTGGGATCAAAATATCAGTACTTTAAACATCTCAAAGTGTAAAATAATTTGTTTTTTATAGGAAAGAAAGATGGATAAAATATAATTGGATAAATGTAGTTAAAGTGAACATTTTATTTTAAATAGTACAGGTTCAACACTTTTTTTTATTATTAATATCAAAATACCAGTTCTTTAAACATCTCAAAATGTAAAATAATTTTTCGATTTTAAATAGGGAGGAAGATAGATAAAATATAGTAGACTATATAATTACATATATGTAGTAAGAAGTGGAAATAATTCATTTGAAATGGTCCGAGTTAATCACAAAACAAAGGTCCTGAATGGTTGCAGACTTTTCTACTTAATCAAATTAAGTCTCCTTGGGTTTCTTGAAAGGCGCTATATAAAACAAACATAATATTAATATGTTGTGGAGTCCATTTTGTAACAAGTGTATCAACTCTTGTTTTGCAGCTGAGCGTGAAATCGTGCGTGACATCAAGGAGAAGCTGTGCTACGTTGCTCTGGACTTCGAGCAGGAACTGAGCACGGCTTCTTCCTCTTCCTCTCTGGAGAAAAGCTACGAGCTTCCTGACGGACAGGTCATCACCATCGGCAACGAGAGGTTCCGCTGTGCCGAGACACTCTTCCAGCCCTCATTCATCGGTGGGTCACGCAGCCTTTACCGCAAAATGCCTATGCTTAAAAAAATACTTTCTTTATAGATTAACGACAAACATGGCATACTCTACTATAAAATGTCTAGACTCTACTAAATGACATGAAATCAGAATCCAAACTTTGGCAGCTGTAGGTCTAAGCTTTTTTTTAAATAGTTTGATGTCTTGGTGAGTTCATGGGGAATCTCACTTTAGTGTTCTGTTTACGTATTAAAGGTACAACGAGTAAGTCGGCACGTTGGCGACACCTTTGAACAAAAGCGGTAGTATTTTTACGACGCCAGCTGTCGTGAAGCTCGTGCAGGGGGTGCAAGATTCAAATAATCAGGAAGCAATATAGTGCGTGCCGTGTCCGTGTGTTGAAAGTGTGAGGGCACCGGACTCTTTTCGGCTCGGTGAGAGTGGTTAGTGACACAGCATCAACTACACCTGATTGCAATGAGTTGATGCATTGTCACCTCTCACGGAGCTGAACGAGTATGTGTCCCCACACAAAGCGAATGAACGAGAGACGGCAGTTAGTTAGAATGGATCACGATGAGGTAATGTGTTTATGTTGTTGTAAATAATGACTATTTCAGATGAATAATGGTCATCTGATGATGCTGGTGAGGCAAAGTAAACTTTGTTTTAGTAGGCTACCGCTCATTCATTTAGGAGTAAACACTGCAGTCTAGGTTCACTCCGTGAAATTGTGTATAGGTTGCTTGGCAACGCCCTCCCGCCCGCCTATCACTCTCCCTTTTAGCTTTTCTACATTGCATTTTCTTTTTTTTCTTTGATGGTTCAGCCCCGTTAGTCATTATGACGACAAATAACTGTCTCAAACAAGGCTCCCGCGGGACAACGTCTCAATTTGCGGGACGTGTGAAAAGTAATGGAAATGCGATCTGGTCACCCTAGAAGTTAGAAGCATTGTTATTGAAAGTGAGCCCCCCTTTTTAAATGCGTGTTTTATAATCTGGCATTTATCCGATAGCTGTGAGGAGACAGCAGTCTCCGTTTGTCTGTGTGTGTATTGGTCTGTGTGTGTGTGTATCGGGCTGCTGGGCTCAGTGGCTCTGTGAAGGTGCTGCCTGCAGTGCTTCAACGTTTGTCTTCCTGTTACTTCAAAATAAAAGCCAACTCACGTTTGTCAAGTGAAATGCTAATGTGAAGCCAGTGAAATGTTTTTAATGTGAAGCCGAAGCCTTAATGCTCTATTTGTTTAACAGTAGCTAACTTAACTGCTGCGCGCTGATCTAAAGATAGTGTTTTTTTAATATAGAAAGCCGTGTCTCTGGCATTACCAGTGGTGACACGAGTTTTTTTGCTAAAAAAACGGCACTTTGTCCCGCATTGTCCCGCACAAACGTAGTCTTTGTCCCACATCTGGTGAATTGGGATCTGGTCTCCCTATCCCCTTCCCTCACCTGGAGTGATAGGCTTCTCAAATCACGTTCCTGCGCCACACTGAAATCTGCGACCAATACGGATATGTGACCATAGAGCATGCACGCGTGAACCGAAAATCGGACTGGGTGTACGACCAGATCAAATGCAGTAATAAAAACTATATAAAAACGTCTTTCTTTGCACTGATGTTCTCGTTTGCTGTTAAAGGTAATTTATGATTATGAGAGGAAACATGAGGCTGTTTAAAAGATATTTAAATGTTACTCGTTGCCGCTTTAAACCATGAATCCACAACTGCAGAATATTTTGACAAACTAATAGAACAGTTCCCTTCAAATTCTCTAGTCTCTCAATGATTCCTATTTTTCAAGTTTATGTTAAGTTGTTTGAACCACTTGATCTTAGAAAAATCCTTCATTAAGCCAGTTGTCTGCTGCCATAGTTAATTACAGTTTCTGTTCTTGTATTTCCTGTGCATGAATCAAGTTAAAATGACCACTAAATGATCCCTTGTTCCCGTCTGTGTGTTTTAGGAATGGAGGCTGCTGGCATTCACGAAACCACTTACAACAGCATCATGAAGTGCGACGTGGACATCCGTAAAGACCTGTATGCAAACACCGTGCTCTCCGGAGGCACCACCATGTACCCCGGCATCTCTGACCGCATGCAGAAGGAGATCACAGCCCTGGCCCCACCCACCATGAAAATCAAGGTAAATGTTGTTTATCATGCATGAAGGAATCGCATTTCAGGAACGGGTAGAGTAGATAAAATGTGTTCCTGGAGTAGGTCTAACTTGAAGATGATTTTGATCCCCTGACTGTAAGATGGCTAGAGGTTACTACTGCCCCAGTGGACAAAGCTGGCCTTCAATTTCTAGAATATGCTCAGAACAGACTGTCTCAACATATTTTTATTTTGAGAACTGCTTATGCTTTCTTTTGTCAAAATAAAAATCTGGATTGAATGTCAAACATTTCATGAAGTTTGCATGGTTAAAAAAAAAAAAAAAACTCAACTCAGATCCAGAAAAGTAATTTGACTGTAAAGAAAGGCTTTTACTCTTCATTTTAAAGGTCCAGTGTGTAATTGGTTAGCAAGTGAGTGTTGACTAACATTCACCACTAGATGCCTTTTTAAAATGCACATTATTACACAAAGCACCTGTTTTAAGCTTCCCGTCTGACCTGGTTTCTCTCCCCACCTCCAGATCATCGCTCCCCCAGAGAGGAAGTACTCTGTCTGGATCGGAGGCTCCATCCTGGCCTCCCTCTCCACCTTCCAGCAGATGTGGATCAGCAAGCAGGAGTACGACGAGTCCGGCCCATCAATTGTCCACCGCAAATGCTTCTAAACAACTCCACCTCCATTGTCCTTCTCCTCCTCTGCCCCAGTGCGGAAGTTTAATATGGTTTTTCATCTGTTACATCCAACTAGAAATGTCTCTGGTTTATCTTGTGAACAGACTAAAAGCTGCGTGGTGCCACATACAAGATGAATCGAGCGACTGTTTACATTTTAACGTCTCGGCTCGGCAGATCCTCGGCAACGTAAAGAACTCCCAACAAACTTTCCAAAAAAAAAAAAAATGTTTGCCATGTTCACCTAACTTCAGCTTTCACTCCTTGGTGATAAACTAGCCAAAAGAAAACACAGTATTATCACTGAACGTCTTTCTGCCCATATCTTTTTACCTCCTGTTACATCAAATGCAATAAATTGTACGTACATTTTCTACAACTCTGCAGGTCCGTTCTGTACATTGACCGAGTCAACCTGTATCGATACTCATGAGTGTTACTTCTCAATAAAATGCCAACATTTAATGTTTACATCTTCTGTTGTGTTTTGCTGCTTCAGTTACACATTTAATATGTTTAATTTGCTCACCACTCTCATATGGCATGCACATGCTTTTAATCACTTTAAATGGTACTCATTTAAGGACAAATGCATTCTGTAAAAGGCTTGACTTCTACAGCCAAACCTTTTATTAAAATGCATATTTCTTTTTTTAAAGATCAGAATATCAAACGGCTAGCAAATGCCTAATTAACTCAAAAGTAGCTCTTGTCTGTTGTGCTGATAGTGATAAGTGGTTGCTCACTAAATCTTGATTCAGTGTAAAAGCAATTTTATATTCAACACGAGTCTTTGGGGCCAATTATTTTTTTGATATTGACCACATCTCCTTAAAAAGAGTGACACCGATTCTTTGACTCATTCTACTTCATGATTTGTGTTTAGAAATAATCCAATGTGGTCCTGGTACCAAAAGCTTTAAGACTGACTGGTTATTGCAACATCCCGATTTGACTCATTTAAAGAGACAATATTTAATTTGAAAGAATTCAATGACGGTCTGATCAAAACACCACTATTACCCGTTATTAGTAGGCTATCTGAACTTTATTTAAGCTCTTTTTTTTAAATGAAAACAGACATATTTTTTTGATTTGACAGTAAAAAAAATATAGCTATCATATTTCATTTATTTTAAACACATGGCCACCCTTTGAAAAATATATTTTTAATTAAATTGGGATGTCCTTGTTAAAAGTAATAATACTAAACTTATAAAAGGGGAAATTATTAAAACTGAGCCGGCCAATCAAAATAACAAAACTGTTATATTTTACTTCATCCAGGCAGCAGCAACAATATTTTCCCCGCTGGGCTTTGTTTTGATTTATAGACGACGGGCGCCATCTTGTGGAGCCCCTGCTAACTGGAGTTGCGAACCCCGAAACTATTCCTAACTGTCCCGTTGGTTTGTGTTGGTCTTTTAACAAAATCAGTTGAAACACGGGAATTACTTTAACTTTTAACTTTTTATGGACATTTTTTTGTTTCACGTTTAGATGTTAAGAGCTTCCAGTTACTACAGTAAGTGATCCACTGTCAATAACTGTGTCATTTGGTAGCCTACAAAGTGATTTGTAGAGTAGGCTATATCATAATAGGCTATTAGTAGCCTCAATTTTGTAGCTTCATAATCTCGCTCAAAACATTTTTTGTCTGTATTTTTAGAGATGTTTGCCACGAGAAGGATAACAGATGTTATACTTAAATTTATTTACACTGTCATTTATTTCACCTCAGCCTTTCGTAATTACGGTGTCCCGGTTTAACGTTGAATGTTTACAAGTTAAGATAGCTGTTGTGTGACAGACATGGACCTCTAAAGACAGACCTAACATTATGAACGTCCTAATGTTGTTACCAGGTGGCAGTTTGTGGGACCAGCGATAAGACATTACCGGATGGTTGGAGCCTGCAGGTGGGGTGGAGCAGGGCTCTCTTTCAGCCTGGAGGAGGCTCACCAATGTCGGATAGACGAGGTGAGTTGGTGATGGTATAGGGGCCGCAGCCAAAATAGGAATCTGCTTAAGGCCAACTCTGCAAAGTCTTTTATTTATTTTTATTTTTTTGAATTTGGTCATTATTTGAAATACTATTTATTCCATTGATATACATTTAGATCAGTTTTAACGTATTTGGCCGAGTAGCCTATATGAAACCACAAACACTTAAATAATCCCAGATAAACCAAACCAGTTGCCTAGAAAAATGTTGATGCTTAAAATGTTAAAGACTAAGGAATATGATATTCAGTTAGTGTCCGATAGAAACATGTAACTGGACCAGTAAGTAGGCCTAACTGATAGAACGAGCCTTTAATTGTAATTTTTGTGTAATTTTTATTTAAATAATACAAAAATTACAATCAAATATAATATTGCCAGATTGTTGTTGCTGTCTTTCCAGTGTTATTTTTCCTGACATTTCTTTCTCTCCATCAGTGTGTGGAGTATGTCCCAGCTGAACCAGGGTCCCAGCTTCCAGACTTCAGGTTAAGGTAAGTTTTTATTTTGGAGGGGGCTCATTTACTCTACTACTGTGGACTTTGACTTGATGTCAAACAATACTCTGCAGGTTAAAAGTATAGCCAAATGTATTAGTTCCAGTTTCCTGGGATTTCTAATTTTAAAAGATTTTTCAAGCAAATGCTGGATTTTAGATGTTTTACAAGATACAAGGGCGGAAGGGCATAGGGAAAAAGGTGTTTAAGCACTTCTCATAAAAGTTATATTTTTTAAGTCGGTTTTTATCAGATGCTGCCTGCAATAGGTATTTAAATCACTCCGCATTTCACCTTTTTCATCATAGTGAATTATTGTGTTTGTGCACAATAATTGTACAAACCCTGCCATGACATCTGGTCATGATGAAAATGAAAAGGAAAAGAGGAGACTTTTCTGCTGAATTTGTATCATAATACGTGGTCGTGTGCGGCGTTAATTTTATACAAGAGGACACATCTGCTTCATTTGAGACACCGTCAGCAGAGGCTTCTGGTTCAGCCTCAGTGGATTAAGTTCCATGACACATGAACTTTGCACAGTAAGTCTTGTTTTCTAAAGTTTTTTTTTTAAACTCCCAGTTATTAAGCATAATGATTTTAAGCAACGTGTGGGAAGTCGTTAATGTAGCAAGGCAGCACAGCTATCTTGTATAGCTTTCCATTTGATAAAGCATAATTGGTAACTGTAGTTTGCTAAGATTGTAAATGCTAATGCCACCTTCTAACCAGAGGGTGGCAGCATTGCCTTAAGACTTCACAACATTTTCATTGTAAAAACTCTGAGAAAAAACTTTATGTAAAAACACAAAATGGCATCAACAAAGACAACAGTGGACAGAAGCAAACCTCAACAACAATGATCTGACTATGATAAAAACATTCAACAACTATTTATCTTGTCTGTGTAAAACAGGCAGTTAGTATGGAAGTGATAAAGGCAAATGTTATCTGGCTTTATCAGTCATTTAGTCCTGTGCTGAAACATTACTGTGGGAACCTGAGGTTAACTACTGACAGCATCAGACTGCAAATAGCTGTGTTTAAAGGTTTTTTTGACATAAGATGCCTTGTTGCAATTGTTTTTACTTTTTCCTGTATATTATATTATTATTATTATTATTATTATTATTATTATTATTATTATTATTATTATTATTATTATTATTATTATGCTGGATTATTATAAAAAGATTGAACATGGTAGACATAAACAGTATTCCCAGTAAGTCGTACAAGGTGCAGGAAAATACGAAAATAACCAGAGAGGTATATAAATAAGTGGTTCAAGGGAAAAACTTTAATATCTTTTGGAATGATAAAACAATAAATCAAAGATCAAATACAGAACAAACCATAAAACATTAATCTGAATTAAGTCATTAAGTTGATGTAATCAGGTATGAAGCATAGCCTAAATTGTTATTTGACATGTAACACAAAAAACATCAACGAAGTAATTGACCATAATGTCATCTTACATAATTTTGATTGTTTATTACTTGCTGGTTTGACTGTTTTAGAGAAAGCAGAAAGTATTAAGTTGATTTCACTAAACAGAAAACATACTTTAAGAATAAGATCCTGAATTTTGCAGAATAAACAATTATTTTGAGTGATATATTCTACTAACAGATTTAAATCAACATTTTGTCCAAAACAAGAATACAGAAAACTTTTAGAATCTACAGTTGAGTTGACCCAGAGGTGTATATACCAACAAGAAAAACATGTAGGGATACAACCAGAATTAATTTTTTTTGATCATCACAGCACATAGGAAAATTGTTGAACCTTGAAAGGCTTATTTACTGCGTTCAGTATGAACACTTACCTATGTTTTATAGTCCCATTAGATACTAGTGCAGAAACCCCTTTATCACAATCTGCCTATAACAAACAAGTTCTTCAGATCTAATTACAATCTTATAATAACTATAATACTTTTACACAGCCTTTCAAAGGACCCAGGGGCACTTTACACACATAAGTAGGCAGACAAAGAGGCCTTGATGAACAAGTCTGGGATGTTTACAAAAAAAGCAGAAGTAAAATATGAAAAGAAATTATCAGAAAAAAAATTCAGATTTTTCATCATCACCATCAGGTTGGAAAATTGTTGAAACTTAGACAGGTTTGGCTTAATTACAGCGTTAAGCATTAACAGCCACCTTGACATTATGACATGATAAGATATTTACATACACACACACATTGATTACATGATACACAAATAAGAGCTACTGATAACAAACTCTGCCTTCTCTATATTAGGCCAGATTTTCAATAGTGTCCAAAGGTGCAGTGATGCGGGTATTGGAAGGTTGAGGTCTGCCACACTGAAAGCTCTGTCTGATAAGGACTAGAGTTCAAGGGGTACAAAGTTTTTTGTAGGAGATGACATTATGACATGATGAGATATCTATATACACACACATTGATAAAATTATACATGAACAAAAGAAACTGATAACTACTTAGTAGAGCTCTGCCTTCTCCATAATAGGTCAGATTTTTCAAAAATGTCCCAAGATGCAGTGGTGGGGTCTACCACACTGAAAGCTCTGTCTGATAAGGACTGGAGTTCAAGGGGTACAGAGTTTTTTGTAGGAGATGTGGGACTTTACCAGAACCCAGTGAAGGTGTATGAGTGTGGGCTGATGTAATGCTAAGGCTTGGCAGCTGAGTTTATACTGGACCATGTCTAGAGCTTTGCTGGGTGCCCTCGACATGAATATATTAAAATAATCGAGACGACAGGTGATGAAGGCATGAATGAGAGTCACTGCCTTGGAGTCTCACAGTGCTTTCTGGAGTCTAGAGATATTTTTGAGGTGGAAGAGAAGTGGATTTGTTGATGGCTTTGATGCTTGACTGGAATGAGAGGATGATGTTGAGATTATTTTTTACTTTTCCTAGTTCTTGGGCAAAGTTCCCGCACTGGAAACAGGGCTATTGAAGCATCACATCTGTCACTATGGTTACCTGCAGTTCCATATACCTTGAATACTTCCAAGATGTTTAATAGAAGGAGGTGAATCTGAAACTGCTCTGTTTTATTTACATAAAACTTTACCTCATAAATTCGGACACCATGATGAGTTTTCTTCTGTAAGTTTCTGTATCAGTTGTGTTTGCTGCAGCTCCTTCTTTCCATCCTCAGTTTCCACTTTCTTCATCTCTTCTTCTTGTTTTGTCAGTAAGTTGTTGATTATTTTCAGATTTTACCTGCAGTTCCATATACCTTGAGCACTTCCAAGATGTTTAATAGGCTGCTGATTCAGACACCTGACAGAAAAGAAGCATTGTTCTCTGTGGCCATGTTATGTTGCAGTCAAGTCTCTGATTCTTCACACTTTCAGTAATTAAAATCAAAGGATCCAAAAGAAGAAGGAGGTGCATCTGAAACTGCTCTGTTGTGACACTTACGTAACACTTTACCTCATAAAATCGAACACAACCGCCATGTTGGGTTTTCTTCTTTTATAAGTGTCTGTATCAGGTCACCAAATTCGTTTTCATGTTTTTGCTTCAGCTTCTTCTTTCCATCCTCAGGTTCCACTTTCGTCATTTCTTCTTCGTGTTTTTTCAGTAAGGTGTTGACTTTTTTCTGATTTTCTTTATTTTTGATTACACATCTCATTAAGTTATATATTTTTTCCAGTTGCTCTTGCTTCTGAGCTGCAAATTCCTCTTTTTGATTATCTTTGAATGTATTGAACTCTTCAGCTTTCTTTCTGGCTTTCTCTTCATAGGTCTTCTTCAGATTGTCCATTGTTGTGTTATAGTTCTCCTCCAGCTCTTTATTTTGTTGTTCCTCTTGTTCCTTTCTGTTTCTGTCCTCTTCTTCTCTTTTCTTTTCATAACTTTCTCTTTCCTGTTCATATTCTTGTTGTAACTTTCCAAGTCTTTCTTGCTCTTCCTGTTGTCGCTTTTCGATTTCTTGATTTCGTTGTTCCCACCATTTGTTTTGTTTCTTCTCCCAATTCTCTCGCTCTCTGTCCATCTGTTCTTTGCTCTCCTTTAGCTTTTTATCAAAGGCTTCCTTTGATTCTGACTCAGATTTTATTTTTTGCTCCATAGCTTCAACCTTCCGTTTCCATGCCTGTTGTTGATTTTCTTCCTGTTGTTTTATCTTCCTCTCTTCTTCTTCTCTCATTTTTTGTTCTTTCTTTCTCTCCTCACGTTCCTTGTTGATGTTTTTCTTAAATTCTTCAAGTTGTTTTTCTCTCAATGCTCTCTCATTTTCTATTTCTGCTCTCTGTTGTTCCTCAATCTCTTTTTTCTCTTTCTCCTCTTGTTCCCTTCTGATTCGGTCCTCTTCCTTTCTTTTTTTATCATAATTTTCTCTTTCCCGATCATATTCTTCTTGGAGTTTCTTAAATCTTTCTTGCTCTTCCTGTTTTCTTTGTTCATTTTCTTTTTTCCGTAGGTCCCACATTTCTTGTTGTCTTTTCTCATCAATCTCTCGTTGTTTTCTCATTTCTTCTCTGCTCTCCTTTAGCTTTCTATCAATGGTTTCCTTTGACTCTGATGCTGATCTTATTTTTTGCTCCAAAGCTAAAACTTCTTGTTCCCACTTTTGTCTGTCATTTTCTTCCTGTTGTTTTTTCCTCTTGTCTTCTTCTTCTCTCATTTCCTGTTCTTTTTTTCTATCCTCACGTTCCCTGTTGAGGTTTTCCTCTTTCTCTTCAAGTTGTTTTTCTCTCAGTTTTCTCTCCTTTTCAATTTCTGCTCTCTGTTTCTCCTCAATCTCCCTTTTCTGTTTCTCATCTTGTTCCCTTCTGATTCTTTCCTCTTCTTTTCTTTTCTTTTCATAACTTTCTCTTTTCTGTTCGTATTCTTGTTCTAGTTTCCTAAATCTTTCTTGCTCTTCCTGTCGTCTTTGTTCATTTTCTTGTTTCCGTTGGTCCCACATTTCTTGTTGTCTTTTCTCATCAATCTCTCGTTGTTTTCTCATCTCTTCTCTGCTCTCCTTTAGCTTATTATAAACAGTTTCCTTTTCCTCTGACTCTGATTTTATTTTTTGCTCCAAAGCTTCAACTTCTTGTTTCCATTTTTGTCTTTGATTTTCTACCTGTTGTTTTATCTTCCTGTTTTCTTCTTCTCTCATTTCTTTTTCTTTCTTTCTCTCCTCACGTTCCTTGTTGATGTTTTCCTCTTTCTCTTCAAGTTGTTTTTCTCTCAGTTTTCTCTCCTCTTCAATTTCTGCTCTCTGGTCTTCCATTCTTCTTTTATTCTCTTTCAATTCTTCTTCATGTTTTCTTTGAAGTTCCTCCCTCTCTCTCTGCATCTCTTCCTCCGTCTCCTTCAGGATCACCCCCGTCTCTTTCTTTATTGCTGCCTCGGCCTCTTTCAGCATCTCATTAGTGTAGCAGCTGCCTGCATGTTCCTTCACCATGTTGTCAATCTTGGTTATCAGTTCACTGACTTGTTTGTGGTTTTGTTTGTCATAGTTATTAAACACATGGTATCTTTCTCCACAGTCAGCAACCAGTTTCTTGAAGGAATCATCACATCTCTTTTCAATGTACTCCTCAATTGAACACGTATTATGCTTAAGGAAGTCTCCTCCAGTTAGAAGAATGATGGTGAACTTTTCAGCATTCTTTCCAAAGACTTCCTTGATAAGTTTTAATGACTCCTTCTCCTCTGGTGTACATCGATTATCAATTCGTATCACCAACAGGAAGACATGTGGTCCTGGAGCCATAAGACTGATGCATTTCGCCATCTCTTCATTAACTTCCTCATTGGACAAACTTGTGTCAAATAGACCAGGGGTGTCGACCACAACCACATGACGGCTGTCCACCTCACTCTGTTCTTTCTGACAACGTTTGGTGACTGATTTTTGGCTAAATTCAGCTTCAAACACTTCTCTTCCTAGAATGGTGTTTCCTGAAGAGCTCTTTCCACTTCCAGTCTTCCCTATCAGCACAATCCTTAGACTCTCTGGGCTCTGCTTTAGATCATCACCTGCAAAATAATAACACCTGGAGTTACTTTAACATATACATTTTACAAGATTTAACTTTTATATCGTGTTTGAATTTGGTTTTGCCAAATGTGTCATTTGAATATGTTTTTTTTTTTTTTTAACCTTTATTTATACAGGTAAATCCCATTGAGACCGAAGACTCTTTTTCAAGGGAGACCTGTTTTCCTTTCCCACGTTACCATTCACACACACATTCATACACCGATAGCAGGCTAACTATCGACATTCACACGAGGCAAGGTGGGTGAAGTGTCTTGCCCAAGGACACAACAACCATGACACACAAGTGGCAGGGCGGGGATCGAACCTCCAACCCTTTGATCATCAGCCGACCCGCTCTACCAACTGAGCCACAGTCGCCCCTATGTCACTGAGTTGTGTTACAATGACCATGACGCATCTTGTGCCATTACACATGTGCTTCATGAATCTCAATAGAGGGCCAAGTTAACAAGAAGGCCAAATTCCACTAGCTGCCTGTCCGGTCCTTCTCCGCTCCGCCACGGCATCAGAGCTGTGAGGTTTTTACTTTAGTCAGTGTGTGAGTGTCCACTAGCTCCGCTGCAGCGTCTCTCTGCTCCGCTGCTGCTCCAGCTTTCTGATGAAATACGCACTGCTTCTATTTTTGCCAGATGCCTGAGCTCGCCGCATCAATTTAGCACAGAACACATCGAGAGAGAGACAGGAACACAGACGCCGAAAAAATAATGAAACATTCGGTTTATTTTCAAAATAAGACACTCGGTGTTCACTGCAGGTAACAATCCCAAAACAGAGACATATACAAGCATGTACCACAGTTCTTTTACTCGTTCGGATGGGAACAATAACCTTCCGTGCGTTCGTTCTGTAAATACCACACATATAGAATCATAGTATCAAGCGCGATCGCCCGTCACTTTTAATTACCGCAGGAACTCCTCGGTCTCGCGACTCCAGCTGTCCGGCGGCGCTGGCCGTGCCTGCTTTGAAAACGGGGCCGGTGGTTGTAGACAGTCGTGCGCACACGGAGCAAAACCGTAGGACAACGCACGGGCAGCCAGTGGAATTCCGAGGTTAGTTCTGCAGAATATCAGCATCCTAATTGGTTGATTATCCTTGAGAACAAATTATGCTACCATAATTATGCAGACGACACAAATTTACATAACCATATCACCAGGTGACTATAGTCGAATTCAAGCACTAAGTATGTGCATTGAACAAATCAATGATTGGATGTGCCAAAATTGTCTTCAATTAAAAAACGACAAAACCGAAGTAATTGTCTTTGGTACCAGGGATGAACAATTAAAAGTCATGTTATGTTAGAAACCACACACCATGCCAGAAATCTTGGTGTAGTCATAGACTCAGGCTTGAATTTCAAAAAACACATTAAATCAATTAATAAGTCAGCCTATTACCACCTTAAAAACATATCAAGAATTAAAGGGCTTATGTCTCAGCAAGATTTAGAAAAACCTGTCCATGCATTTATCTTTAGTAGACTTGACTACTGTAACAGTGTCCTTGCTGGCCTTCCAAAAAAATCTATCCGACAGCTTCAGCTAATTCAGAACGCTGCTGCTCGAGTCCTCACCAGGACCAAAAAATTAGATCACACCACCCCAGTTCTGAGGTCTTTACACTGGCTTCCTGTCACTCAAAGAATTTATTTCAAAATATTGATGTTGGTTTATAAAGCCCTAAATGGTCTAGGGCCAAAATACATTACTGATCCGCTGATACGTTATGAGCCGTCCAGAGCCCTTAGGTCGTCTTGGACAGGTCTACTTACAGTCCCCAGAGTTAGGACTAAACAAGGAGAAGCAGCTTTTAGTTTTCATGCACCAAATCTCTGGAACAAACTCCCAGAGAACTTGAGTTCTGCTGCAACTCTCAGCTCTTTTAAATCAAGTCTGAAGACTTTTCTGTTTCCATTTTAACCTGTAATTTTAATTTTATTTAAATGTTCTATTTCTATTCATTAGATTTTAAATGTTTTATTCATTCGCTTTTCTAATGTATATTGTGTATTTTAATCTTGCCCCTGTAAAGCACTTTGAATGGCCGTGTGTCTGAATTGTGCTATATAAATAAACTTGCCTTGCCTTGTGAGTATAATTTTTTCATCATTGATCGTTCATTATGATTTGTAAAGTAGCTTTGTCCTGTCCATCACTTCCTGGAACCTCTGACATCTCCTGGAAGCCTCTGCTCGTTCCCATTCTGAAGAGACGTCCACCATACTGGGAACGAAAAATACTGAAACTGTTTTACAGCAGCACAGCAAGGACCTCCTCTGATCTCTGAATATCTTAGCTACCACCGCTAATAAGGAGTTTCTAAATATATTGAGCACCTTCAGCTAGACACAGTCTGCCAGTTAAACTTGCAAGAAAGCATTGGGAACACCGAAACAAGTTAGTTCCAAGCTGCTTGAAAAAGAATGACACAACCAGTTCCCAAAGAACTGCAGGCACATAACTCTGTACAGCAGGACTGCCCATAGTTCCTAAGTTCTGTGCCCTGATCAAGCGGCAACCTCTGGGACTTCTGCATGAAGCCTTTACATAAGTTTAAAAAATTCAGTTCTTGAGGCTGTACTCCCATGGACCCCCATGTTAAATGCCCATTTTCACATCAAAATTAATGAATGAAAAATACTATTTTTAACATTCTCATTCTTGACAATAGCATGTTGCTTATAGTGTTGTGGCTTGACGTGCAATTAACTGTTTGTAGAAAACGCTGCCTGCATATTTAGTTTCACTCTAGGAACATCACATTGAGGGGCACTTTACACGGTGAAAACGTGACAGTTTTCCCGTTTTTGTTTTAAAAAAAAAAAACCCCGTTCAGACACAATTTATCTGACATCTTCACTCGTACACATGTTTTCAGAGGAAATGGGACGAAATCGCTGTAGTAAGCATGCCAGGCCAGCAGTTGGCGGTACAAGGTAGTAGTAGATAGCTTTTCCAGTACAATTTGATGCATACAACCTTACTGTAACCGAAAATTAATGCCACTAACGTTCATAAAGCGGTTGGTGTAAGCTTGGGGTTACAAGTATTGTAAATGACAAGCTTTCTGTCCTCTTATTTCACCGCATTGAACTCATGAAAACACCACCGTGGTGGCGGGGGGCCTCTCGTACTGCGGGCCCAATTTATTTTTTTTATTTTTTCTTCTTTTTTCTTCTTTTCTTTTCTCATCTCCCAAACTTCCGAGCCATAGCTCCTCCCTCCGTCCTCTCTTCGCGTGCAGGTCCTGTGTGCTGATTGGACACCCTGGATCCTGCTCCCTCCCTCCTACTGCGGGTCCCGTTCGTCATAAACAGTCTATTCGCTATGTTACATCATGAAGAGTGATGGTGACTTGAAGGATGAATGACGGTGTGGCCCTTTGTCTGGCAGCTTCAGAAGTCTATGGACATCTTATCGAAATCTACCTACTTTCTCACTATGGACATTTTTATCTTTTATGGATTGTTTCACTGTGTATGTTTTTATTGTGTTTGATTGTAAAGCCCACTGAGGCAAATTGCTATTTGTGATATTGGGCTATATAAATAAATTTGATTTAATTTGATTTGATTTGTGAGCGGCTACTTTCCTGTTAGGCGTACTTCAAAATAAAAGTCAACTCACGTTTGTCCAGTGAAATGCTATTAATGTTTAGCCAGTGAAATGCTTTTACTGTGAAGCCGTAGCCTTAATGCTCCCTTTGTTCAGCTGCGCGCTGAACTATGGATAGGTGTTTTTTAATGTAGAGAGAGCCGTGTCCCTGGCATATAGAAGCTACACACGTTTATTTTGCTAGAAAAACCGGCAGAGCACAAATCTTTCCCCAGACAAAGTGGCGGGTGCATGGTATCAATAACTTACTAATAGACTAAATTGGCGAGTGTTAGGCCTATTTAAGCCCTGCATGACACTCTCCGCTGATCACAGTGATGGTGCCGCGGAGACACCGTGCATGTTATGTTGTCTTCTAACTTTATAACTCGCGTGTGGGTATTTTGTCAGCAAATGTTATAGACTACGCATGTGTGAAGTGGAGCCGTGACGTCAGCGTTACAAGGGAAAATGGTTTCGGTGTTTACAAGAAACCAAAACCGTCGTGTTTTCCAAAAAATCCTCCCTGGGAGGTGATCTCAAAAACTTGCGGTTTCATGCCTGCGTTTGCTGTTTTCATGTACATGATATAGTGCAACCGCGGGAATATTTCCGCGTTTGCACCGTTTCGTGTTGTCGTGTAAAGTGCCCCTAAATAAGCTGTTTTGATATGTACTCAAGGCATGTAATTGTCAGTGGTGGCTGCGCATGCCATAGAACCGCAACATTGCCATTCCAGACAGCAACCTTTGTTGCACCCCTCTACTAACCCCCATTTCCTTTCTGCCTCTTAATAGGTCCTATCCATTGAAAGCAAAACTGCCCAAAACATAAATAAAAAAAGAAACAATAAAGGAAAAAGAAAGAAAAGAGATTTAATATTACTTACAAGATGTTGTGCTCTTTGTTTCCAGGTTATTTAGTTCAGCCTGCAGTCTGGTGATGCAATCCTCTTGTTGTATTATTTTATCGTTTTTGGCTTTTGCAAAGATGCCTGTTGTATAACAGCGTGGTTCATCCTTGTTTGGTCTTATCTTGTCCACAGACTCCAACAGCTTTGGGATCTGCTGCTGGTCCTTGATGTTGAGAATAAAAGATCTTCCTCCACAGCTCCGACAGAGCTCCTGGATGTCCTTGTTGTCGTTTACAAAGTTAACAAAAGCTGCAGCTGTAGGATCTGACTCCACAGTGAACAGAATCATAGTGAAGTCATTGACTCGAGAGCTGAATAGATTCTGGATGGTCTTTACCTCTGCCTTGTCTTCATCAGTGAGGGGACCTAGAGGTAGGACCAGGATGAAGGCATGGACGCCCTCAGGATCACAAAGGGAGATACACCTGAGTGATTCATCCATCACTGCCTTCTGATTTCGTTCATACATAGCAGGCAGCTCCACCAGGGAAACCCAACGTCCACACACCTCTCCCTGATGTTTAACACACTCTGATGAGTTGGAGACTGAATGAAGCTCAGTCCGACCTAGAATGGCCTTGGCTGCTGAAGTCTTTCCTGCTCCTCTTCTACCACACAGAACCAGGTTCAGAGATGGTTTGGGATAGTGAAACTCTGTCACGAGACCAGCCTCTTCAGATGACTTCAGATATCCTCCTCTGTTGTCACACGCAATATTTTCTATTTTTTGCATTAACTCCTGTAGGTCCTTGTTTGAACATTCTGTGTCAAGATTGATTTGGTGCTGCCTTTGTTTGCAGTCCTGGATGAGTTTTTTCACCACGTCATTCTCTTGCTCCTCATTATGTGTCACCACAACCATTGAGTGTTTTAAAGCATCTTGACAAAACAAACTCAGGATGACCTTCAGTGTTTGTCTGTTCGCCTCAGTGAAATCAGAAGGCTTCACTAACAGCAGCAGAACATTTGGTCCAGGAGTACAGAGACTCACACATCTCTGCACCTCTCTTCTCACATTTTCTGTAGACAAACTGAACATGTCACAGCGAGTTTTCACTACTGTTAATGATTTTCCTTTCCACTTTCCAGGGGCGGCCACACTTTGTTTGGTTAGGTAAAATTTTTGGGGATGAAAATGTTGGTCACTGATGATGAAGTTACCAAGTCGTATCTGTTTACTCTCACTTTTTCCCAGGAGCACGATCCTTAATGCAGGTGCTGTAACACAATAGAGAGAATGATTGAATATTATACTCACTCTGAGGCTAAAGTCACTCAGTTAACATTAGCATATCTTCATTTAAAGGCCTTATATGAAATACTAACTTGTGAAATGATTTAAGATCAATTTATATATCCAACAAAAATCTACCTGCAAATAAATGATTAGCATGGAGATTAATTTACTTACTGTGAGACAAAGGGTTTATCTCTGGGAGTTTTGCAGTGATTTCTCTAACCACATGCAGACCTGTAAAAATACACACATTTACATTTTGCATAACGTTCTCATTTAATAAAGAAGGATTTGTATGAACAAAGTTTTCATTGACCTTCATTTAAATATTTTTGCACTTACCCACTCCTGTTCTAGAAGTCTGGTTTTCCTTTTGTTTGGGGCTTTGCTGGTCATCTGGTAAAGCAGCTTCTGCATCCACAAATGCC
Source organism: Ammodytes marinus (assembly GCF_949987685.1). NCBI lineage: Eukaryota > Metazoa > Chordata > Actinopteri > Uranoscopiformes > Ammodytidae > Ammodytes > Ammodytes marinus. The sequence continues at coordinate 35,058,448 of NC_137231.1, forward strand.
TCATAGTGGAAATGCTCGCCATTGTGCTCCTTTGCTAATTGACCTAACTGTGTTAACAGCTCAGAACTTTCAAGGTCCTTCCTCTTCAAGTACCTGTATCTACATTTTCTGATCATGTCTTTTAATGGAGGGTACTTGTCAATCAAACCTGAACTCTCCTCTCTGGGTGTTGATATCAGAACCATTGAATGGTCGAACGATCGATCACCAAAGAGTTGAAGGATTCTGCAGAGCTTCACTTTTTGTTGCTCAGTGAAGTCTTCAGGCTGTAGAACCAACAGGAACACATGAGGTCCAGGAGCAGCAATACGAACACAGTTTTCTACATATTCTGCCAGTTTTTTTTGGGAGATTTTTGGATGCCGCAGATCTTCAGTGTTGATGACGGCTATTTTATTTCCCTCCAACGTTCCACTGATTCTCTCACTTCTTCCAGTTGCTTCGTTGAACTTGGTCTCTCCCAGTATGAAGTTCCCCACTGAACTCCTCTCAGACCAGCTGCTCCCCAGCAGAACGACCCTCAGCTCAGACACTGTGAAAAACAAAGATTTAGAAAAGACAACTAAACACATACTTGTATTTATTCATTGATAGTTTCATCGCTGTTTAACTTCAGGGATTTTGTCACAATAGAATAACATAATTCAGTTTGATTTACTGTCAGGTGGCAGGAGCCCATAGCTGCTACTTCGCTTCAGGGGGAGCAGATCACCTGTGATTGGAGGGAGACAGCACTCGTTCACTTACAGTATATACTCTGTACTTAATCGCATGTAACATTGTGTTGCCTGTAGGAGCCGTAATTCCATTTCTATTGATTGGAAGTCACCCACACTTAAAGATATCTACAAAGTAAGAAAATTAACGTAGTTAGATATGAAGTATCGGCAAGCTGACCATCATTCATTTTTCTGAGCGCAACTTAGGAACTTAGTCCCAATCAGCAACAAGTAGCAGCTTACATTTAGGACTTGGTCACTACAATAGACCTTCTCAAGACTGTAACACTGTCATCATTCACATAGTCTTCTTGAACTTTGGACCAGATTTGAAACAGAACCCAACTTAAACAAAGTGAGCCTTGGACAGTCAGACCCGGTCTGAATAAACCTCATGATAATTAGACCATTTCCAGAGTGTGGTGGACCTGAACAGCCCCAAACAGAAAGAAACCATCAACACAGGCACAACCCTCCTGTGCCAAGACATCGAGGACAGCTTCCAGGCAGGGCGCCGTCTTTCTCGACCTTACAGCCGCCTACGACACTGTCTGGCTACGCGGGTTACACCTGAAGCTACTGATGACCATCCCAGAAAGGCATATGGTGAGCTTTCTAATGGAGATGCAAAAAAAAAAAGAACACAGGCAGGGTATCATTTGGTAATTTGATTTTCCTTTCACAAAAGGATATTAAAAAAAATAGTGGTTATTAGATTTTTGTTTTAAAATACAAAAATTACAATTTAAAGATACAAGGTGTGTTTTTTTTTCAGGGTCAAAAAGGGAGAAGTAGCCTTAAAAAAGGTATTGATTTTGATTTTTTATTTGTGAAAAACAAAAAATGTAATCACCACAAAACAGAAACGAAAAAGGCCTGTTTTTTTCATATTCTGAGGCCATTTCCAAAGTAAGAGCACTTGTGAAAAAAGGTTACATCCGCCACTCTGAGGAAAGCGCCAATGATATACAGGAAATGCACGCAAAAAAGTAATAAATCATTTCGTCATTACACTTCTGTTTTTCCTATAAACATTATAATAGAAAAACTTAATTTCCTTAAATGTGAGACATCATGTATTGGTTTTATGTGTCACATAAAATCAATACATGATGTCTCACATAATGTTTGCATCTAAGTTCAGTAGGCCATTTGTTCTGCACATCACATTTATCTCTCTCCGTCTGCCTCTAACACTTTTCTTAGATGATGATGATGAAGCAACATGAGAACAGAGCTAATAGAGAGTGGAACTAGAGAGACCCTCCAGACCTGATTACTTTGAATAAAACAATTTAACATCCCCATTATCCCCACTGGTATCCTTCTCTTCTGAGGCAGGAATCTTTATCAATCTAAGAAATCAGTGACAAGGTATATGATGAGGTACAATAGAACAGCGATAAAATGTGAAGTAAAGCTGATTGAACATGACTGGTTCAGCTCTGAGCTGAATCTCTGCTCACTGAGATACAGTTGTTATTGGTTCATGAACTCGAAGTCATTGGAAATGAGGGTCACCCCTCAATGATCTCACATTATAAATACAATTTAAAAAAATTCTAAATGTTGTTAGATTAAAAAGAGTCTGACCAATCAGCTGAGTTTGTTTCAGGGCTCACAGACAGATTCCAGGTCTGAAGACAAAGTGCTTTATGTGGTTAACATGTGGACAGAGAGCAGACAGTTTGTTAAACACAATAATAAAGTCTGACTGACTCACCTGATGCTGCAGCCGCCATGATGTCACTCTCTGGAAAACGTCAGAGTTGAATTAACTGAAGATCAACTTCTGCATTAAGAACCTGAAGGAGGAATAATTACAATTGTAATGATCTCACATAACAACATGTTACAACAATGTTGCTTAAAATAAGAACCAAGTACTTCACTCCATGTTCTTGTCTTCTGCTTTAAGCTGCATGCAATTTAAAATTAGAACTTTAAAAATTCAGAGATTAAACATCAACACATAAACTTTTTATGAGTTGCCTTCAGGCGCAGGTGTTTTTTTATTTTGATTTCTCTAATCAAACTAACCAAATAAAAAAACTTTAGACTTGATAACAAAAACTAAACATAAGAAGTCATCCTTTTTCATGTGTATAATTAGATACGCCTTGTGTTTCCACCTTCAACAGTTATGACCTTGATGAATTACATCAGTATACAATGCTTTTCATGACAGAGTTTTTATTAATTCTCATTAAATTACACAGACGTGTAAACAGAACAGGAAATGAATAATTGTGAATGGTAAATCTTAGCCTGATATTTTCTTCATTCTGTTATGCAGGTCTTTATTGCAGTGCTATAAAATTCTGAAACAGCCCCATCAATTCAGTAGTTAATGTTAGAGCACTACCTGCTGGACAAACACTGAACACAAGCAGTGAAGTGGATCATAGTGGATCTCTCCTACATTAAACCATCCTTTAACAAGGTCAATGGTGACTGTGATTATACAGAGGCTGGACACAAGTACAGGAACACTTATGATCCTAGCAGGATTACAGTTTGCATCTTGTTTGAGCTTCATGAACATCATAATGGTGTGATTAAATTATGCTGCTAGAGGTGTTGATTCGGCTCAGTGGCCTTTGTGAAGGCTGCATTTTCTTGTTTTGGTAACCAAGAAAGCATTCACTGATTTTTCTTTGTCAAATGGTCATATTTTGAAAGGCACTTAGAAACAACTTGATTATTAGTCTAGATATAAGGACTTGCTAATGAGCATCATGTGCAAAATAGTTGGAAATAATGTTTACTGACATTAAATTATATCCAAATGAGAAAGTGAAGATTTCAGATTCACATTATATTAATGTGCAGTGACAGATTGATCTTGAACTTTTCCCCTCTACTTTATTATCTTTCCAAGCTTTGCAGCATCTTAATAAATAAGACCGTTGACCTGCAATTTGCCTGTAAAATACCCGTCTAAAAGAAGTACAGGCTCCTCTTTGGAGACTTAACCCTATAATGCCAGTTTTATCAAATGTCATACTTGATTTTTGAGACCTCCAAATAATCAACCTGATCATAACTATACAGAAAAAAACGGTTATTCCAATAACAAACAAAATGAGTGGTTATTTGATTTTTGTTTTAAAATGCAAAAATTAAAATTTTAAAATACAAGGTGTTTTTAATCTTTTTCAGGGTCAAAATGGGAGAACTAGACTTAAATAAGGGGTTGCTTTCCATTTTCAACTTCTCAAAACAAAAAATTGAATCACTCGAAAACAGAAACAAAGAAAGGCCTGTTGTTTTTTCATATTCTGAGACCGGTAGTTGCCATTTCCAAAGGTAGAGCACGTATGAAAAAAGGTTACAGCCGCCACTCTGAGGAGAGCACCAATCTCATACAGGAAATGCACGCAAAAAAGTACTAAATCATTTCTTCATTACACTTCAGTTTTTTCCCATAAACATAACAGAACAACTTAATTTCCTTAAATGTGCTACATCATGTATTGCTTTTTTTCATTTCCCTGCGTTCCAAATCACATAGTTTTTCTTTTTACTACACTACATACTAAAGGACAGAAGAGTTTTAGGGCCACAGGAGAGAAAACAAAATCAGATAAGGAAGATTTTTTTTTCATTATGTCAAGAAATGTCAATTATAAAGACTAATACTCCAAAATGCTATTGGAGTCAGTTGGGCATTTATGTATTTTCAGCATACTACAATTGACTTGCATGTATTGGGACATCCTAAATCTTTTTCTGGCGTACTAAATAGTATGGAAGTATGGGGATTTGAACGCAGGGAATGTTTGCATTCAAGTTCAGTACGCCATTTTTTCTTTGATGATGAAGATGACGCAACATGTGAACAGCGCTAATAGAGAGTGGTAGAATAAAGAGACCCTCCAGACCTGATCACTCTGAATATAATTGAGACTGAGAAAGGAAGGTAAATAATTTACTTTCCCAGATATTGATCAATGCTTTAGTTTATGTATGACACATGACTCAGTATTACTTCTGAGGCAGGAATCTTTATCAATCTAAGAAGTCAGTGCACCACTAATGCTGAACCAAATTCATAATTAAGATAAGGTATGGTACTGTATAATAAAACAGCAGGGATAAAATGTGAAGTACAAAAATAGTAATGGTATTTCTGTCATTATCGGCATTACCATCATGAAAAGAAAATTTGTGCAATTTATTATTATTCCTTAACAGTGTGTGGCCCTCTGTCAGCACCACTGCCTGTGTTGGAAAAAGCTAAAAAAGTGTTAAAGACTCTGCCTCTCCCTGGTGGCCTGTTGGTTAAAATGACGTCTTTCAGCATCATGTGATCAATAGGCTACAAGATGAAAAACATTTGAGTTAGTGCGATGGTCGTGCAGCCCATGCAACAGGCCCAACCCTAGTCTGATGACAAAGTACTTTATGTGTGTAACATGTGGACAGAGAGCAGACAGTGTGTTATACACAATAATAAAGTCTGACTGACTCACCTGATGCTGCAGCCGCCATGATGTCACTCTGCTGCAAACGAGTTGAATTAACTGAAGACCAACTTCTGCATTAAGAACCTTAAGGAGGAATAATTAAAAATGTCATGATCTCACGTAACAACATAAAAGCTTTCTCAGAACATGGAGCCTAGGGTGGTTTCTGCAGACAACAATGTAAAAGCCTTTGTGTGATTTTGATTAAGAGATTTAAATTAGTTTGGATTCATGTCTACCTCTAATAATTATTATTACACATTCATAATTTAATGTATACAATTTTATAAAAAAGGAGAATCAGATCTAAGTGAAGCATTAGGGAAACATAAATCTCAACCATAAAAGATAATAATTAAAGGAAAGAATGAAGTATAAGAGGTTAACATGTAGGAATCTTGCTTGAAATAAGAACCAAGTACTTCCCTTCAACTTGTTATTGTCTTCTGTTTTAAGCTGCATGTCATTTAAAATAAGAACTGTAATTTTAGTGAACTTAATTAGTTTCTCTAATCAATCTAACGAAACAAAAAAACTGTAGACTTGAGAACAGAAAGTAAAAATAAGAAATCATCCCTTTTCTTGTGTAAAGTTAGATATGCCTTATGTTTCCACCTTCAAAACCTGATGAATTACATCAGTATAAAATGCTGTTCATGACAGTGTTCATTTGAATTCATTCTCATTAAATTACACAGTGAGATATCTAAACAGAACAGGAACTGAAAGAATGTGAATGGTAAATATTAGCCTGATATTTTCTTCATTCTGTTATGCAGGTCTGTATTGCAGTGCTATAAAGCTTGAGTTAACAATTAAGTCATAAATAATGTCTTTGAATATTAATTTTTTCTCTACTGTTATGTTCAATATAACATTCTGAAACTCTTAAACAGCCATCAGTTCAGTAGTTAATGTTAGAGCACCACCTGCTGGACAAACACTGAACACAAGCAGTGCAGTGGACCATAGTGGATCTCCTACATTAAACCATCCTTTAACAAGGTCAATGGTATTCACTTCCGGCTTGTCGAGGGTGAACAGCTATTTACTGAGAGCAGCGGAGAATTCAGATTCTGATAAACTCTGAAAATTCTCTGAAGATGCCCAATAAAGGAAAAAACACTGATAAGGAAGAGGACAAAGGCTTTGCCGAAGAAATGAAAAAACAGTTGGCAGACTTGAAGAAAGGAATGTTGGCAGAGTTGAAGAGAGAAATAAAAAGTGAGAGGGAGAATGAGCGAGCAGTGCGGAAGGCTGAGCTGGCTGGAATTATGGAAGAAGTGATGGGGCGTTTTGAGGTTAAAATCAAAGAGAAAATTGCTGCTGGTCTGAAGCCACTGATGAACGAATTGAAGGAACTTCATGCCGTCAATGTGAAGAAAGATCAGCTTTTGAAAGAGCTTGGAGATAAAATTGATGAACAGGATCAACAAGCAAAAAACAGAGATGTGATACTGACTGGTATGGTTATTAAACCAAGGTCGTATGCAACTGCCGTGAGTGGAGATGAAGAGGGCGATACAGGGAATGTGTCGGTGGAAAACCAGGTTGAAATGTTCCTGAGAAGCAAAGGCATTAGTCTGGATCTGGAGAACGTGGATTCCTGTTTTCTTCTCCCGAAGGGAAAATTCGCCAAAAAGCGTGCTGTCATTCTGAAATTCGTGAGTAGAAAGCACAAGATAAATTTGCTCAGTCAAGGCAGGAAGCTTAAAGGCGAACAAATTGGAATGAGCGAAAATCTAACCAAGAGAAACGCTTATTTGGCCTATCAAGCTAGAGGGTTAAAAAAATGTGGACAGGTCCAACAAACTTGGACGAGAGATGGAAGAATCTTCATCAAAATGAATGGAGCTACACCCGAAGAAGCTAAAATTGTGCAAATCAGAACCGAGGAAGATCTGGTTCAATTCCGGAGGGAAGAGGACCTGAACGACTCAAGCAGCGAGGATGAGTAACACAACTGATTGGATAAATGATCATGAAAGGCTAGAGTTATTAGCTAATCATTATGTGGAACCCACATTTTCGGACCCAAATGAAATAATTGACCCAGACAATCATTTCTACAATATCGGGAATAGAGACTGTCATTACCATACTGAGGATCAATTCATAAGTCGCTTTCATTCAAATGGGAAATTGTCCATCATTCATTTTAATAGCAGAAGTCTCTACACAAATTTTTCACAGATTAAGGATTATCTACAGAAATTCTCCAACCCGTTTAACATCATTGCTGTATCAGAAACATGGATTAATGATGGCAAAGGCATGGACTTCCAATTAAAGGGATATAAACTGGTTTGTGTCAACAGAATGAACAAGAGAGGGGGAGGAGTGGCCCTTTTTGTGGATGAAAATATAAGGTTTGAAATCGTAAATAGCATGTGCACTGCAATTGATAACCTTTTGGAATGTGTGACTATTGAAATTCTAATGAAGGATAAATGTTTAATTATCAGCTGTGTGTACAGAACACCCGATTCAAAAATGGAAGACTTTATAGAATACATGGGAGAATTGTTTTCTAAGTCAAATCAAAAGAAGATATTTATCTGTGGGGATACAAACATTGATTTACTAAATAATACTAATTCACTGACTGAAGAATTTGTAAATACATTGCATGTTATGGGTATTCAGCCCTTAATTACAAGGCCAAGCAGGATTACAGTAAATAGTGCCACGTTAATAGACAACATATTTACGAATGTTATGGGGGATGAAATAGAAAGTGGACTCCTGATTAATGACATAAGCGACCATTTACCTGTATTTGCTATATACGATTGGAAACAAAAGTTGCAGCAGAGAACAAACAAAGATATATTTGTAAGGTTGGAAACTGATGAGAGGATAGAAGCACTGAAAAATGACTTATTGACGCAAAATTGGGACTCTGTATACAAGGGGAAGGATGTTAATGCAAGTTTCGATTTATTCCTGCAGATATTTCAAAGGCTGTATGAAAAAAATTGTCCACTAAAAAAAAGGAACTTAAAGCAAAGACATGATAAACAGTGGCTAACTAAATCCTTGATAAATGCTTGCAAAAAGAAAAATACATTGTACAAAAGATTCATAAAAGCAAGGACACCAAAGGCGGAGTTAAAATATAAAATCTATCGTAACAAGCTAAATAGCATTCTCAGAGACTGTAAAAAGAAATATTATGGTAAGTTGTTAGAAACAAATGCAAATCAACCCAAAAAATTGTGGGATATAGTAAATACAGTGTTAAGAAATGACAGCAGAATACATAATTATCCTCAGTATTTCCATGAAAATAACGTTAAGTTTGAATGCATGAACACTGCGGTAAATAAACTAAATGAATTTTTTGTTAATATTGGACCTAATTTAGCAAAAGGGATCTGTGGGAAGAGTGTAGGGGAGTCTGGCGAAAATGAAGCGTCTCTTCAACACTCCATGTTTTTGAAGCCAGTCGAGGCCAACGAGATAAGGGAGATATTGCTCGGAATGAAAACAAAGACCTCTAGAGACGCGCTTGGGTTTCACATGAAAGTAATCAAATCAGTGCAAGAAAGTATTATTAAACCCCTAGCACACCTCTTTAACCTATCTTTTCAAACAGGAATTTTTCCTTCTAACATGAAAGTAGCTAAGGTTATACCATTACATAAGAATGGTGATGAACATTCATTTACTAATTATAGACCAGTCTCACTTTTAACACAATTTTCTAAAATTCTGGAAAAGTTATTCAGCAATAGACTTGATGAATTCATTACTAAACATCAACTTCTGTATGACAGTCAATTTGGCTTTAGAAAGAATCATTCCACCGCACTGGCCTTGGCTGAATCGGTAGAAATTATTAGTAATGCTATTGATCACAAATTGTACTCTATAGGAATTTTCTTAGACCTCAAAAAAGCATTCGACACTATTAATCATGACATCCTTCTTAATAAACTGGAGAAATATGGCATTCGAGGTTTGGCACATGACTGGGTCAGAAGTTATTTACATGACAGGAAACAATTTGTGAAATTAGGGGAGTTCACATCGACATGCTTAGATATTGTTTGTGGGGTCCCTCAGGGGTCAATCTTGGGGCCGAAATTATTCCTGCTTTATATAAATGACATATATAAAGTGTCGAAAGTCTTAAGGTTGATTTTATTTGCGGACGACACAAACATCTTCTATTCGGGGAAAGATCTGAATAATATGGTTGAGATCGTAAACAGTGAATTGACTAAGTTACATGGGTGGTTAAACCGAAATAAGTTATCACTAAATTTAGAAAAAACTAAATTCATGATGTTTGGCAGGAGAGCATCAGATGTCGCTGTAAAAATCAAGGTAAATGGGATTGAAATTCAAAGGGTCAAGCAACACAAAGTCCTAGGGGTAATAATTGACGATAAATTAAGCTGGAAACCACAAGTTAGCCATCTCAGGGGCAAAATAGCCAGGAGTATTTCTATACTTTGGAAAGCACAACATTGTTTCAATCAAAAGGCCTTGCTTGTATTATACTGGAGTTTAGTTTCCCCACATCTGCATTACTGTGCTGAAATATGGGGAAACACTTACAAAGGTACATTGCACCCGTTGGAGATTCTTCAAAAGAAAGCAATACGAATTATTTACCAAGCCAATTACAGGGCACACACTAATAACTTTTTTATTGAAGGTAGAATTCTCAAATTACGTGATGTGGTAAATTACCACACAGTACAAATTATTTACAAGGCTTCAAAGAAAAGCCTTCCTAACAGTTTACAAGCAATGTTTGAAGACAGAGAAGTTTCGCATGATTTAAGAAGAAAAGGTAAATTCACTGAGAAAAATATACGGACCACACTTAAATCCTTTTCGATATCTGTAAATGGTATTAAGCTGTGGAATGGACTTGATGAAGTTGTCACAGGGAGTTGCAGTTTGCGCAATTTCAAAGCAAATTATGTTTCAAAAATTATTGAAAATTACAGACTAATAACCTGAGCACAATGTCAATGTCACTTTCATTACAATGTTGTAACAAATAATACAGGCCAGCAGACAGACTTGTTTTGGAATACTTTTGCAGAAGTGTTTAGACTACCAGTTTAGTAATGGAACAGGCCAAATACAAGGCCACTTCACACTTTATACACTTGGCATTGTCACAGAAAAACTGAACTGTGCTGAACTGATTTTAAAAGCTGAAGCAATTAGATTAAAATTGACTGTGTATTGGACTGCAGATTCTTAAAAAAAAAGTATGTGTATGTATATATATATATATATATATATGTATATATATATGTGTGTGTATATATGTATGTATATGTGTATGTATGTATATATATATATATATACATATATAGCTATATATATATAAAAAATAATGTTTTTTGTTTGTTTTATTTTTATTTTGTAACAGTAATCTGTGTATCTGAATCCGAATTTGATGAAAATGGGGGCGGGACCTGATAAGCCTTTGGCTTCTTCCGTCTCCCTTCGGACAACACAAAGTATGATGTATGAATATTTGCAAGAGAAAATTGTGTATTGTGTGGAATTGTCCGAAAGAATACTAAATAAATAAATGGTGACTGTGATTATACAGGGGCTGGACACAAGGACAGGAAATCTTATGATCATAGTAGGATTACAGTGGCCTTTGTGAAGGCTGCATTTTCCTGTTTTGGTAACCAAGAAAGCGCTCACTGATTTTTCTTTGTCAAATGGTCATATTTTGAAAGGCACTAACAACTTGATTATTAGTCTAGATATGAGGACTTGCTAATGAACATCATGTGCAAACATTTTGGAAATAATGTTTACTGACATTACATTTTATCCAAATAAGAAAGTGAAGATTTCTGATTTCCTATTATATATTTATGTGCAGGTACAAATTGATCTTGAACTTTTCCCTTCTACATTATTATCTTTCCAAGCTTGGCAGCATCTCAATAACACTCAATAAACAAGGCCTTTGACCTGCAATTTGCCTGTAAAATACCCGTCTAAAGGAAGGTGAGGTTCCTCATTTGAAACTTAACCCTATAATGCCAGTTTTATCAAATGTAATAACTGATTTTTGAGACCTCCATGATTATTTTCATTATTTGTTTTATTATTCTTCACGTTGTGCCAAACAAAACTGAGGCATATTCCACAGCCTTTTATAAATTGTTACGAAATTAAAGTCATAGACAAACGAGTCAGAAAGTCAGTTAATCAAATAATACAAAAAAGTAGTCCCCCCTGAAATTGTTTACCTTTTCAATTGTAAAATCATGTTGAAAACGTGAAATACGACACTCAGTCTTCACTACCTTAGTAACCATCACAGGTCATGTAAACTTTACAAAATAAAAGGAAAATAATTAATTAAATTTTATCTTTAAAAAAAATGTGTTTAAGGTTATTTCTGATGTTGTAGTTTTACAGCACTGTAATGTCAAGTGTTTATGATACTTTTTTATCATAACCACAATATAGAGTTACTTCAAGTTACAAGCAGTAGTTCAGTATTTTTGAAGTAGGGTTGTATGAGGGGCTTTAGCATAGTTAGTGTGTTATCTTAAGGAGACCGCGGTCAGTGCAGTCATTTTAAGGAGTTGGAAGAGACGTCGCTGTAGCAGAAGTCACCATTGTACGGTTGCAGAGGGGGCCGGCCGGAAAACACTTTTTCCCCAAATATAAAATTACCTTAAAAATGTTTATCTGTTCGATAAGAGGATTTTTTTCACTGCTGATTTGCGGACTGATACGCTGCACTGCACCAGTGATAGTTGGCATTGTAATACATGGTGGAAAAGCCGTTGAAAAAAGTGAAAAAATAAAAAGCTTTCTGTTTATGCTGTGTAGTATATCAGCCCATAAACAACAGTAAAAAACGTCCCAGATTGAGCATTCAATTGAACGGATATTTATTTTTGAGGTAAGCATTTATAGTCGTGTCGAAAAAGGGTGTTTCTGCTGGTCCCCTCTGCAACAGTAAAAAGCTTCTAATACAGAGAAGTCTCCCACAAACTATCTAAAATGACTGCGCTGACAGCTCAGTCATTAATGTAACAGACTCACTATGTTTAGAATCAGAATCAACTTTATTGTCATTGCACATGTTACAGAGCAACGAAATTTCTTTACAGTTACACCCCGCCAGGAAACATAAAAAGACAGTGACCAGACATGGGGGGACAGGAGGGAGAAACTGTTTAAGTATCTTATACAACCACACTTCAAAAATACTGAACTATGTCTATTCATCCCAACAAAAACGGAACAATTACGACCATTTCATCATACAGCATAACACACACTGTTCACCTGTTTCTTTTAAACTTTGTAGATATTTTATCTTTGTTTCAAGTCTACTCACCAGAATGTGTTGCCGCGTCAATTTCCCATCCAGTAAAGAACATTACACACTTCACTGACTCACTACGTGCAGAAAGTGTTCTTGTACTTTGATCCCAATAATATTATACGGCTTATCAACACTCCCCGCATTTACCTCAACTTGATCCTGACCTTTGTCACATCATGTCATTTCCCCTCACTGTACTATCAATTACACAAAAGGCTAGAGGACGAATAAAGGGACTTTAAGCCAAAAATAGCTCAAATGGTTATTACAAATTATTTCATAATCATTATTAATAACAACTTAAATAAAAAACTATTTGAAGGGAATATGCCTAAACAATCAAGACTCACATTAAAGCCAATTGACAGATTAATTCATAACCAACTCAACATTTTAGAATCTTCAACCCTAAACTTCTCACTTGCAGGAGTGAGTTTGGAACGTCTTTTTCCCACCTGGCTTAAAACATGGATATTTTGAACACAAACATTTTAAATTACAAAAATGGAGACACTGTTTTTACTTTACTGTCGTGAAAGGCTGTATAGGCCAAATGTTGACTTTATCGACTTTATTACTACTTTATCAGCGACACGATGTTCTTATTCTCCGTAGATACTTTTATTACTTGAAAACAAGATAATCATCAACGCTCTCAGATAAAGTATGACAAAGGAAAGGCAGCCTATCATAACTGGTTAAAGTACTTCAATCAATTGGAAATATATTACAAACTGCCATAAGGGTATGATCCAAATGAGAATGAAGAAGGTAAAATAATAGTTTATAGTAAAGGGCAGGTACAACTTCATCCTGAACTTTTTCCTGCTACTTTATGATCCATCCAAACTTGGCAGCAACTCAGTTACACTCAATAAATTCGACCTTTGACCTGCAGTTTGTCTGTAACAAACAACTCTAAAAAAAGGTAAAGTTCCTGTTTGGAAACTTAATCCTATAATGACATTTTACTATTTAATACATGAGTTTCTGAGATCTCTACATCATCTACATGCTCAATACTTTTCTAAGAACATGTTTAATACATTCTAAAACTTGTCTCTTGTTCTCTGGTGGATTATCCACCCACTGCATTTCTAAAAAGAAATCTGGCCATCACTCTTCTAGGGATTTAAGTTTTCCCACAATTGACTTGTGAAAATGTTAGATTGTAAAATAAATTCATATCTTATGAACACAAACACACAATCATAATTTAATGAATAAAAAAATTAGGTCCTCAGTGTCATTCATCAAGTCATGCATGAAGTAGGCCTATTGATATTTATTATATGTTAAAGCTATATTTGTCCTTGACTAACTCGATCAGTAATGGCATTTTTCTAATGTTACAGCAGAAACTTCAAAGCACAGAACAGGTCTAAAGTTACTGTTGAAACACCTATCGCTGATTAAAGTCATAATAATAAAAAATAATTAAACTCTGCTGAGTTTTATTCTATATATTGTATGTTCACGACATTTCAAAAAGCTTCAACAGGAAAAATAAATAACAGTTCATGAAGAGAGTATCAGATCTGCAGTAGAAGCTCTGGAACAGACCAGTTCAGTAGTTGATGTTAGAGCTCCACCTACTGGACAACATACAGAACACACAGGAGCTGCAGTGAATCATAGTAATTCTCTTGAACTATCCATAATTTTTTGTGTGTGTTAATATTGACAGTTTGCAACATAATGGAGCTTTATGAAGATGGTAATGTTATTATTTGGTGACTCTGCCAGAGATGTTGATTCGGGCTCAGTGGTTTATGGACGCTGCAGTTTCATGTTTATGCAGCTTAGATCAGAAAGCACCCACTGATTTGATTTGTCAAATAAATGGTTATATTTTGAAAGGCACGTTAGGTATGAGGACCTGCTAATCAACATTGTGAGCTAAATAGTAATAATGTAAACTGTCAAATAGCTATGATCCAAATGAGAATGTGAAGATGTCATATTAGTATTAAAAATAGAGCGAAGCCTGCGAGTCAACCCAAGTCATAAGGCAAAATATATACGTGACATGCCATACACTGAGCTAACCGAACGCATTCTACCTATTTGGCGATCCAATCTGCAGGGTTGTCCTTCCCTCCCTCTGCCTTGTCATTGCTGTTGCTTTTGCATCATCGCTCTTCTCCGCTCTACTTCCCTTCCCTTCCAGAAATTCATCTTTGGCAGTTTCAAATGAAAAAAAAATACATATAAGACAGAGAAAGTGCAGAAACATGACAATATAGTAGATTATGCAAAAAAAAAATCCAAAATAGTGCAAAAACAACACTAAATGAATTGGGATAAATATTGTCTATGTGTGACTGTTCAGTGTGGTGATGTCAGTGGGGATGAAATACTTTTTGGGGATGTTTGTTCGTGCCAAAGGGACTTTGTAGCGTCGACCTGATGGTTACTTGCAGGATTGGTGGAGGGGGTGGGTGGGGTCTTGATTGTAGTGGCTTCCCTGAGTTCTGACAGGGTGTATAGTTCTGCTAGGGGGGGTTGGGGAGAGCCAATTATCTTTGCGGCCTGATTAATTTTCCAGGCAAGTTTAGTTTTGTGTTTGGTGGTCAGTAGGGTTGCTGGACGGGTCCCGGGATTTCGGGATTCCCGTGAAATGAGTCAGTCCGGGAGTACCGGAAATTGGCCGCGGGACCCGTCCTCCCGTTTTTTTTTTTTTTTTCGTTTTTTTTGAGGGGGGATATTTTTTTTAATAAGCTAAAATGAATAAAACAAAGGCTACACAATATTTTGTGTGAAATGTATTTTTTAGACAGGCAGGCATACGAAATACCAGCGCCTCTACAATAGGCTACTGAAAGTGCTGTGTCCGAGGAAGAGTCTGATGATACCCAAGAATATGCGTATCAGCCAGAGCCAAGCGAGCAGACGATGACCCAGAGCCTTACTGCACATCTGCAGCAGGCAGTCATTAGCCTCGTTAGAGATGTCGCCGTCTTGCTCAGACCTGCGCAATTATGACGCTCGGCTTGCTGAGCGCACAGCATTTTTGTTGTGCGCTCAGCAAGACGGGCTTCATAGTTGCGCAGGTCTGAGCAAGACGGCTCCAAGTCGAACGAGGCTAATGACTGCATGCAATGTCCCGAGCCAGACCAGAGGTATGGGAATGACCTCCACAAAATAATTTCAAAAGAGTTTGCGCTCTTCGAGGCAACCAAAGAGCGACCCAAACACCTGCAGCAGCTCTACTCTGCACTTTCCACCATACAGCCGACGTCCGTGGAAGAAAGAGCGTTCTCGGTGTCAGTTCGTGACAAAGCTCAGAAACAGGCTGAGCAGTGTTTCTTGAAGTCACACTTCATGAAAGTAAAAGAAAGGAAAGCTGGAAAGTAATCTTGCTTAGCGTGTCAGTTTGAATAGGCTGTTAGTTCTGTCATGTCTTATTTCACACGTTAAGAGCAATCGGTAGCCTATAGTGCATTTTTTGTTATTTGCCTATCCTTTGGAAAATATTCAATTTAAACTGATTTCGTTCATAGAAATAAAAATAGATTGTTTGAAATACATTTGTTCGCCAAACACCGTTTTTTGGCCATGTTTTGATATTGAACCTCTGTGAAACATTTTTCGTATTTTCTTCATAAAAACACCGTTTTCAATAGGCCTATTTAACTTCTGGAAAATATTTTGCCTAATTTGAATGGCTTTTCTTCATGTTATTTAAGTAGAAATAAAACGTGATGTAATATAGCCTTGTCCTGCTGCATTTATTTATCTATTGGCATTGATTTAGTCCCATTAAAGTAGTATTAAAGGGCAATAATGGTTTCAACGGGAAATCCCGGGAAATCCTAGCCTGGTGCTACCAGACCATCGTACTTCATTTCATTAGAGGGAAAATGAAATTTGGCCGGAAGTAGGAGGGCGGGCGGAGCCAGGCTAGGGAAATCCCGTGAGGAGCTCTGAAATCCCGGGATTTGAAAAGGGGCCATTTCGGGAAATTTCAGCAACCCTAGTGGTCAGGGTGTGTTGTTGTGCCAGGCTGAGATATTGAAAGTGAGTATGGACAATGAGTGGACAGTAAACCACAGATAACATGTCCTCGCTGACAGTAAAGCTCAGCAGGTGGAGGCACTGCTGGGCTTTCTTGTAATAGAGTCAGTGTGTTGTGAGAAGGACTGATGTGTCCAGCTATAGTAGAGTAAAAAAATATATATTTTGTCTCCATTTTTGTGATTAAACCTTTTTGTGTTTAAAATATCTGCTATGTATTTGTGAGTAAAGTATATTTGTTTGATTTTATTGGATAATTGTTCGTCAGCTGAGGGCTCTGACCATTTCAAATTGATTTCCAATGGAAGAGGAAGTTTGTGTTGTTTTCTGTCTCCTCAAATCCAAACTCTTAAAGTGACCCCACGCTGCCTATCTGATTTGGTGATTTTGAAAAGTTAGAATTAGCATTGCTTTAAAAAGCTGCTACTAAAGTCAGATGGATAACCTGATGCTAGAGAGCTAGAAAAAGATAATCTGATTCCATTTCAGGATCTTGTTTTTCTTTTGAACAAACCGTTCAGAAGATTGGATCCAATCTGATCTGATAAGCTGACACAATATTACATGTAGATCTTTGTATTGCTTGAAAACAACGTTCACAGATATGACAGAGGAAAGGCAGCCTCTCGTTAGTAGTTACAGTACTTAGAAATAACACTCATTAAAAGGAGACAACACAGGCGGCACATGTTTTCACTTGAGGTATTTTTCGACCTTGCTTCAAACAGTCATAACACCTCAAATGTTCACAACCTACACACACACACACACACACACACACACACACACACACACACACACACACACACACACACACACACACACAGGAGGAGGGTTCAACTGCTCTGCGGGACAAAATCTTAAACCGTTAGTTTTACAATTTAGTTTCCAAACAACTCAAACCTTTTCCTACACAAATGTACTGCATTATTACAAATATAAATTGTTATTATTACACCTTATAAATTCAACAACCAGGAGACACAAGTACAATATTTACATATAGGACGTAGAGTTGCTTACGAGTCTGAACTTGACACAGATCATTTAGGCTTAAATCATTAAACCAAACATTTGAACTTGTGAGGTATGTAGAAGCATTTTGAGGTTTGCCTCCTGTTGCTGAGGTGCTGTGGTGGACTGGTATTTATGAGCCTGAAGGGCCATCTGGACTTCTTCAGAAAGCTGCTAATGCATGTTGGGACATTTTCCTGAACGTACAATCATCTGTGAACACTTTCTCTTTTTTAATTTTAGCTATTTTTGTCAATCGTGATACAAATCCCTCAAAATGGTGGTGAGTTCACCAGTGTACAATGTGAAAAGATGTGGGAGCTCATTAGGATTTTTGTCAGATTGAAATATTGAATAATGCAATCAAGTCATTTTGCTCTTAATGTTTGAGGTTTGAATGCATTTCTGGTGATTTTTAAAGCAGTAGTTTGTACCTTTTCCTCATTTATTTGTGTAACTAATTTTAGTCATTGTGAGTCTGACTGTGACTCTATTTTTATGTTCTCTGTTGTTTTTAAATGATTATTATTATTATTATTAAACTTGGATT
Source organism: Ammodytes marinus (assembly GCF_949987685.1). NCBI lineage: Eukaryota > Metazoa > Chordata > Actinopteri > Uranoscopiformes > Ammodytidae > Ammodytes > Ammodytes marinus. The sequence goes on from NC_137231.1 coordinate 35,076,553, forward strand.
TATATAGCGCTTTTCTTTGGTACTCAAAGCACTTTACAGGGTTCCAGGTTCAACACACAGTCATACCGGTGGTGGTAAACTACGATAGTAGCCACAGTTGCCCTGGGGCAGACTGACAGAAGCGAGGCTGCCATTCAGCGCCATCGGCCCCTCCGACCACCACCTCAAACATACAGCAGTCATACACATTCACACGAGGCAAGGTGGGTGAAGTGTCTTGCCCAGGGACACAACGACCATGACACAAGTGGCCGGGCGGGGATCGAACCGCCAACCCTAGGATCATTGGCCAACCCGCTTAACCACCTGAGCCACAGTCGCCCCATTGTCTGTAACTAACTGTGCTGCTGCCTGTCTTGGCCAGGACTCTTTTGTAAAAGAGATTTTTAATCTCAATAAGACTTTCCTGGTTAAATAAAGGTTAAATAAAAAATGAAAAAGTCATTGATGTTTCCTAGTTCACTGCAGTATTTTATGTTTTACAGTTTTTCATCTCATTCTGAATGAGATGCAGAAACACTTTAAGCTGCACTTTGCACAGACATTTGATTTGTGACGAACTGTAGTGGTTTGAGTTGACCCATGTGACTACTGTTATTACTACAGTAAGCTACATTAATTAAAATGTTCCTTGAAATTGGTAGAGGAACTGTTTTTGTTGACGTCATTGTTTCTAACCCCCACCTTATTTATCCTATGTATTCCGGCCTTTGGTCGTTCTCTTCATTTCATTCCTCTGGAACTGTGTAGTTCCTTGAGCTAGCATGTAAACAGAGGGCGCCCACCCTAGTTAGCAATATACCCGTTTACAGAGCCCCTAGGCTGTGTATTAACACTGGATTTTTTTTCAGTGCACGCACAGGTAGCGGATCATTAGGAGATATTCACCTATTTTGACAAAAAGGGAATTTGACAGCAAGCGTTCTCTCCACAGATTAATCAACAGTTATTTGCAGGTGTAATTCAGTGACGTGCAACAGTATCGGATCATTTAAAGTTTTTTGACTTTATCAAATATGTTGATTAAAGAGTCATTATTTCTCTGTGTCAACTTCCAACAACCTGTGCAGCTTCAAACATCTCATCCACACTCGCCATGTCTCTGTCTTTCTGCCTCTGGTTTAGGAAAATGAGGAGAAACCTTTAATTAGCTGTTTTCAAATGTTCAGACACAGGCATCGGTGAGAACGTTTTATGAAATCTTTAAAAAACCCAGAAAGAAGCTTTTGATCATTAACAGTCAGGTCGGGTTCAAGGAATGAGGGAAAGTGTCTGTTTTTCAGCTGTCAAAAAGATAAAAGTCCCTTATACAGACCTCCTATATGTGTTGTGGCATAAACAAGGCTATAGGTTCTTCAAAACACGCTCATTTAGGTAATTTGGGCCCTGTTACTTAAAGCAGTTCCTCTCCTGGTTAACAGAAGCAGATGTTTTTCAAGCTTCTTAATGAGGAACACGGTGTAGAATGAGGTGCAGCTGGGATTTAAAGTGTTAAAGGTCCCGAAACCTGTGGATTTATAGATATCTTCAGGGTTTTAACATGTTCAACACATCTGCGTGAGGAGGCCCTGCATGCCTGGGACTGCGGGACAGGCGTCTGCATGTCTGCTGTCACCGGGACACATAAATACTGGACGGCCAGAAGCTGCTTTCACTGCTCCACTGGCAGAGCGTCGGCAGGTGGAAGACACAAGAGGAAGCAACATGGTCCCACTGAGGCTAGTCGCATTCGGCTGTGAGTATCCTGACTTTATCTATTAGGTTCTGTTTTTTTATTTATTTTTATGTGATGGAACGTTTCTTTGAGTGACCTCCAAAAAGCGCTTTATAAATACTATACATTTTTGTTATTATTATCTGATTTACTTGACTCAACTTCAGGCAAACCATTTGGTTAGTTTGGTTTGAAGTTGTGACTTTTTTTACTGTCTATGGAAACCTGCTTTTTTCTAGAAGTGTTTAGTGTTATTTGGCGTCCAAGATTGGGGAAACAAGTTGTAGTATAGAGTAAAGTTATAAATGTAAGAATGTAGATTTATGCCCTGGACAGTTGTGATCTTTGATATTTTCCATTTAAATTTTAAATGTGTTAATAAAGCAACAAATTGGACAAATCTAGACACATCCATTTGCAAAGAAATAATTCCTTACCTTGATGTTAAATGTGTTTACAATGCAATCATTTACTTTTCAGAGCTCTTTGGTTTAATGATGGAGCATTCACTTATTTTCTCAGTGATTTCTCAAACATTCAAGAATATTTTACAACAAAGTCTAACATACCAGACTTTAATTTGCTATGATTCATTTTTATTAATACGTGGAATTTATTTTTTCTTTCTGCATTTGTGATAAATGTGATTAAGTTGGAGCTGAAGGATAACTGATCCTAGATTATGATCCTATTTTTCTTTTTAAACATTGCGACTACTGACCAAATTCAGATCTTCATAACAGTTTTTATACAATCAATCAACTATGTTGTCTAATTGCTCATCATTTAGAAAGCTAATTTTTATCCTCACATTTCTTGTTTTGGAGCAAAAAAAATACCTGAAACTACTTTATTCACCTCCATGCAAACTTACTTTGTCCAAACAGAAATCCACTTATTTCAGATCTGATTTTGGCAATACAATGGTACAAATCCAGACATGTTTTAAAGTTTATTAATTGTAAAATGGTTCTTTGTGAATTAGGACAGCTGACATTGTTGAATTAATAAAATACCTTTTGTTGTGTTTTCAGTGCTGGCTGCATCTTGGTATTTGACTCATGTTGCTGGTAAGTTTTTTATTTAAACTAACAGAACAAGTGCAGACTTTATTTATCCAATCTAGTCTTCAAAGTGTTAACTGAACCTCACCACTTTTTATGGAAGCTTCTTCAATGCTTTTACAGCACAAATTGTAAATACAATTTTTTTCTCTTTTCAGACAAACATGTTCTGAGGTGTAACTGTAAAGAATTCGCTCTTAGATCCAAAAGTAGGAGATAGGTTCAACAGTTTTATCATAAATTCCAACTGTAGTAAAAAGTGTTCTTAAATTAAATCCTTTTAATGCACAACTGCAAGTTTGGAGATGTTGTTTTCATTATTTTTTAATAATGTTCTTTAATACCAGATCTGTCACGTGGTTGTTATAAATTGTCTCTGATCACTGTGCTGAAAATGTTTGACTCCGTCTGTGTGTGTGTGTGTGTGTGTGTGTGTGTGTGTGTGTATTACAGAGGGAGAGGTCATCTACGCCTGTCTTAATGAAACCGCTGTGATGTCATGTGGTAAGACAGACACAAACATCTTTCTTCAATTAAGGCTACAGTGCGGAACTTTTTCATATAAATGAATGTCCGTTACATTCAAGCCATCGCCAAACAAGTTGACACAAAGTTGATTAAGCCTATCAGCTCCACAAAACTCTCTCTGTATTTCTCATTATGGCAGGGTTTACAAACTGGTGTGTCCCCCCCCCCCCCCCAGACACTGGCGCAGGAGCTCCGAAAAATCCCAATTAGAGCTCAAGAAATGTTTCAGTTGTCGATTACATTAACCAATCAGAAGCTGCCTTCCACTATAAGCCTGAACGCAGGGCCCTGATTGGTCCGGTCATATTTTTGAGTGGCTCATCCCCACGGAGATTGGAGAAAGTCCAGACTGCTCGGTGCGGGAGAGATCCTGCTGTATATTCTCTCACTGATCCTGTTCCCACGATCCATGACTTCATCAAACTCTGTCTTTGGTTGTTGTTGCATTGTTTGTGAGCCCCCTAGCAGCAGAATATTACTTATTGTGTGTTTAGGTGACATCCCCACAGTCAGGGTACAGACCGGTCTTGAAATTAAATCCAAATCTTTTTTGTCTGAGACCCAGCCCTTCAAAAACTGGTCTTTATTACCACAACACCGTCAAACCGCCAGTCCAAGGGAATTAGATTAAATAAATAAAGAGTTTGTGACAGGAGTTTCCAAACGAAATGTGTGTTTTTTTTTTTTTACATCCTACAGATGTTGGCAGCAAGATAAAGCTGGAGAACATCCTGTATAAGGTTGGCGTGGGGACGAGGTGCGGAGAGGGGAAATCCGAACCGTCCGACGGACCCGACACATACTGCACCTTCCCCTGGGCTGAGATGGTGGTGGAGGATCTGTAAGGGAAAACTCTACCCGCATTCCAAATCACATACTTTTTTTTTTTTTTTTTAAGATATTTTTTTGCATTTTTATGCTTTATTGACAGTGCAGAGAGACAGAGGTGAAATGGGGCAGAGAGGGGAGTGACAAGCAGAGAACGACCGCGGGTGGGAATCGAACCCGGGTCTGCTGCTGGGCCCGGCCCCGGGAGGGGGATGCCTTACCAACTGAGCTAAAGGCGCCCCCTCAAATCACATACTTTTCCCTTTTATTATACAGTACTACATACTAAATCATGCTGGTTTCCATACTTCAAAATGCAATTGGATGTATAAGGACATCCTGGTGGCATTTTGGCATACTTCATTTGACATGCATGTATTGGGATATCCTTTTTCTTTTTCTGGCATACTAAATAGTATGGAAGTAAGGGGATAGGAACTCAGGTTCTCTCTCATCTTTGAGTAGTAATTGTTATTTTTGGCCACTTGGGGGCAGAAGAAGACCAAATATGGAGAGCTGAAGTTGAACCAGAACTACAAAGTTATGTTCGTGATAACAATGAACACTTTTTTTATAGCTCTTATTTAGAAGTTGTTCTAATAATCCTAGTAACTGAAAGTATAAAAAGATTAAAAAAGACGTATCCCTAGCCAAAAGCTGAAAACCTTATGGATCCAATTTTCAAATTGTGTAGTTCTGACATTATTTTGTCTGTCTGTCTGTCTGTTTGTCTGTCTGTCTTTCTGTCTGTCTGTCTGTCTGCAGCTGTGCTGACAAGAGGTCCTGTGACGTGCCGGTCACTGAGTGGGTGTTTGGTGAATACAAGTGTTTGGAGGAGACGCGATACCTCGAGGTGTCGTACTCCTGCGCCTTACCACCAACTCTACCTCCTCCACCCCCACCACCAACCAAGCCTGACTGTACGTACACACACACACACACAAACAAACACACACACACACAGGCGCACAAACAAACACACACAAACACAGGAAACATTCATATTTGTGAATGTGCTTTTGTTTTGAGTTGAATTTGTTCATTTGTCTTTTCTCCTGAATTAAACTTTTTGTGGTTGTGTCCCAGCAGGTGAAGACAAACCAGCCGATGAAGCCTGATGCCTTTCAAACCTTACTGGCAGTGGAAGTTATTCAAATCATGTTTCTGAATGTGTAAAACATATTCAAGTTTATTTACTCAAGACGGATATACAAGTAAATAAAATAAACGTTTTCCTGCCAATCAAATGTGTTCCTTTTGTTTATGACTCTAGAGCTTCTTCAGCAGACGGAGTTCGTTGTCAAAGGAATCATAGATTATTATGTTAGCTGTAATTATAGTTACTTCAGGGTTCGTAACGAATCTGGAAAGTTTGGGGGGAAACAAAATGCTTGATCCTAAATCTTGTGTTTTCAAGGTTTGAAATGTGCTTGAAATCTTGAACGTTTTATTGCTTATGTGAGGAATTACTACACAAATTACAATACAACAGTATTGTTATAGCTGGAAGTGCCCAGCAGTTTTTAAAATCATTAAAATGGGCTGAAACATTTAAGTGATGAACACATTAAAGGTGGAGTCAGTGATTCTGGAGAATCGGAAGGTGTTACGGTCCACTTAAGGGGTGTCTGAAATAGTTGGGAAATATATAGTTTCAGGTAAGACGAAAATAAGGATATACAAATGTTTCAACCTTATTTTTGAGGCAGAAATGTATCTCTTCTCAATTTCAAGTGGGGCATCCCCCCAGAAATCTACGCCTGTGAGTCTGAGGCTTTCAACGTATTGGTCACTGGTTATTGATTGCATTTGGAATACATTTTTAAAACTATAATATATGTTTAGTAGCTTTAGAAGATGGGCTCTATAGCGCCTTCCAGAGGTTGAAATAGGCTAAAGAGATAAAGCTTTTCTCCTCGTCCTTGCATTTAAAACTTGAGTCAGGGGGTTTGGTGTTTTTCCAACTGTTTTGCTTTCTATTGAACATTTGAAATGCATGGTGTTTTTTCATAGAGTGACAAAGTCAAAAACACAGTGTACGTATATGAAGCTTCCACTTCAATAATAAAACAAATGTCACCATGTTATATACAACACAAAACAAATTGGCCAAGAAAAAAAAGTCTGACATTAAACAAACGACTAAAAATTATAAAGAACAATAATTAGAATAATAGCAGCTTATAGTAGGCCTAGTGAATAAAAAATATATTAAGTTATTGACATGTTTGTCTTAGTTCAGTGAGTCAGCTTCCTTGAACTAGTTGGTTTCCTGAAAAACGAAAGTGAAAGGGTCCCGAAGCATTACATATCTCTAGGCCAGACTTGTGTCAGTTTATCGGTGTGTTAGTACTGAACGGCAGCAATGGAGGAACCGGAGTGTCCGCCTGTGACCGTGGAGGGTGACTGGAGCCCGGCGCAAACCAAATCCATGAAGAACAAACTGCTGCTTTACTTCCAGAGCAAGAGGAAATCTGGCGGGGGAGACTGCAGAGTGGAGACCGACGACGGAGCTCCGAAAGCGGCTGTTTACTTCAAGTCCGCGGAGGGTAGGCCTACGTAGTTCCGCAAATATCACAGATCACAAACTAAAGCCAACTTTAAGATATTTCAAATAGTCCCACAAACAAAGGGACGTCGAGTTTCAAAGAAAGATATAATTAAACTGAAAAATGTCAAAACTAACTTTTTTACCTAGGCTATATCAAATACTAAAATATTGATTTAAACCCGTTTCTTTCTGAAAACTAAACTAAAGTTAATCTGATTGTGGACTCAATCATTTTGATCAGATTGGATCATTAAATTGGTTAATAAAAACTTTTTTAGCTTATCAACTGACTTCCCAGCATGCAGTTCACCTCAGCAGCTACAGTAGCCTGCTGCCACTACCTGTTATTGTTCAGATGATGAGTCTCAGTAAAAGTTAAGAGAGGATAACATGTTATTGACTAATGAAAATAATGGAATATTATTGGAATTTTGATAGAAAAACAAGCTTTGAACACAAAATTCACTTATTATAACATTTTAAGTTGCTGTTAGCAGTTAGTATGTCATGATTATCCTGACATCAAACAAATGATTAAAGACCTACTTCACCAGTGGGAATATGAAGGTGTATTGATTGAATATAGTATAAATGTGCAAACATTTTAGAAATCTTTATTTTATTTTTATTTATTTATTCCACATATAAATTGATTTAAAAAAACATGTAGTAGAAAAAAAAAATACATGTGTGGGTGTGGCAGAAACCTGTACAGTATGTAGAGCCACACCCAAAAATACATTTACATATTAGTACTGCTCATATGCTTACACACTAGCTTACGAGCAGATCAGCAAATCGGTTCATCCTAGCCTGAGAAAAGGCAGAAAGAGTGTTTTATGCTCTCACTGTCTAACCCTACAGTTTGCCCAGTTGTGATGTCACAACTAAATTAATTATAAGATCCCCCTGCATAATTAAAGGATTAATAAAATAAAAAAAATAGCAGCACATTCACTTCTCTGCCATGATGTCAATGGTACAAACAACAAGAAGTCTCTTAAGTCATTTGGCATATTGATGCTGCCAAACTAATGTGTGACCGTAACAATACAAATGTCCAAGACTGAAGGGGTCATTTTAATTGTCACTTATTATACAAAATGCACTTTTTCCTGTTTTTACAACATGAATGTCAGTCCTTGTGTGACCATAATATGTCACAAGGGGAAAAGTCACCCAATGACCACAAGTCTTGGCCCTGCCCCTCACCTACATTGCCCCAACTTCTTTTAACATATGTGTTTTGTAATGTTGTTTCAATTTATCAAGCATATCAAAAAAGATTGCTAGTATCTATTCTCTGTCTGAGACCAGCCCGCAACATAAAAATTAATTAGTCCATGCAGGATTGTATAGAAGTGAATGAGAGTCATGGAGTTAGTGTAATGTCAACTCTTAGAAAGAAAGACAATAAGCTAATTTTTGAACTTCACATTTTGCACGTTATTTGGAACTTTGTATAATTATATCTGGGAAACTGACGATGACACAATTTGCTTTATGTGATTCCAGTGAGAGAGAGAGTCCTCGCCAAGAAAAACCATGAAGTCGTCATCGCAGAACAAACCATCAAGCTACGTCTGACCTCTGCATCAGTAAGTAGAGAAAAAGATTTGCATATTTAAAATCAAATGGAGTTGTGTGTCTCAGTTTAACCATCGATATGTTACAGTCACATTCATATTAATACCCAAGCAAACAATGTGATCATCCAGGATTTTTAGTTGTTATGTTTTTTTTAAATGTTTTTTAAAGAGGACCTGTTATACTACTTTTCTGGTCTTAATTTCTTGTTAAAAACTGCTATAGAGCAACCTGACACGAATCACATCACACAAAACTATGTAGATTTTCGGGAAGCTCTTTCTCTTATTTTGGCGATCCAGCAGGCCCTGTAAACACTTTGATTTGAACACTCGTGATTCTACATCAGACATTTCCCATCAGGACGATGAAGCCTGGTTAGAGAAATACATATATATATATATGTATTTCATATAGTGTGATGAGAGAAATATCATATTGTATTTATCTTGCATAATACTATACTGACATATTTCATTCCTGTTTTGATACTGTCTGCATTCCCTTGGACTTACACTGTCTCATAGCCCCCTCCCAACCTCACATGATCGGCCAATCCAAACAAACACACTGCTTTGTTGTGACTATGTCCAAGGAACCACCAGACCTTGGAGCAACTATTCTTTGATTAAATACTCTGCTTGTTTTATACAGTTTAAGATCTTATTTTTGTCTTCACAGTTAAATGATTAACTGCTCAAGAAAATGATTCATACAGATGAGATTATTATGCACCAGTGCAGTGCTGCATTTTGCCTCCAGTTTGGTTTGTGGTCCCACAGTAGCTTTTGAAAACTGGGAAACTTCTCTTTGGTCCGAATTTTTTTTGGGGGTAAACTTCTGAAAGTAAAACACAGTGTAGAACAAGAGCAAACTCCTGTTCTAATCCAGAAATAGATTAACAGCACTTTCCAATTTCACAGACTACAACATTGGTCTGTCTGTCATTGTTAGGCAAATAGACTGCACATACAGGATATAGTGCCTTTTTACACAAACGCTTTATGTAGTTTGTCTCATTCACACACATTTTTACACCGATAGCAGCAGCTACTACGGAGGTTGCATGCTAACCATCGGGAGCAATTTGGGGTTCAGTGTCTTTTGGACCGGGGACACTTGGACATGTGGCGGGGAGAGAGAATTCTCACACATAGCCCCCCAGATTTTTACACTGTTAGCATGTATCAGTTTGGGGTGGAATAGTCGGTTAGAAAATGAGGCACTATTCACTATTCCTCTGTGTGAATATCTGCCTGGACGCAGCGGGAAGGTGGACTTTAACCTATTCACCTGTTGTTGCTGTTTTTAGACTTTGACTGGGTGTGTTTCTTTAATTACTGGGCTGACTGGCATATCAACCTGCTGCACACACATTATAGGTGATCTTATGATGACAGTTTACAGAGCCTAGGCTGACTTGTAACACAAGATTTTTTTTCAGCACACACACAATGGATAGGTTTTGAGTAGATTTTCACTGACTTTGACAAAAAGTGATTTTGACAACAAGTGTTCTCCAGAATCACTGACTCCACCTTTAAATAGGTCGAAACAAACGGCTCTGTAGTTTTATAGACTGAGGTTGAACATTAACACACTGAGCTGCTGTAAAACCTTTTATATTGCAGACATGCTGACGTTTGCATATGTCTGACAGTCAGTGTCATTCTGGATGCATTTAAAAAGCATTTAAAAGCTGTTGTTTTTATTTTAATAATATATTTGTACAAATAAACTTTTTGTGAAACCAAAAGAAATTGAGTATTAAAGAAAAGGCATATTTCCTGGTTTATTTATGTATATGATGCTGCATTTCCCCCCTCAATACAAATAATATTAACGATTAATAAATTAAAGTTTATTTATCTGCACCTTGAAAGAAGGGGGATCTTGTGCCAGAAATATTTAGTGAGACAGAAAAGCATAATGTTTATAACCTTGAGCCGTTTTCAGTCCACATGATTACAGGTGTTATACTTTTTTATGTTATTGTAAGTTTTTTGTTTTCACTTCCCAGACTCCGCAGTCAGAAGCTGAACCAGGAAAGGGAACAGCAGCAGGTAAAACTTTCTGGGAAATTTTACAGAGTGTTGTTGTTTTTTTGCTAAAACTGTTTTGAAAAGGGATTGTTAGGTTTGGTTTCAAGAGTTTCCTTTTTCCAGGGCTGTAATACATACGAAAAACAAAAAAACTAAATGTAAAAGAGTCTAATCTCTCATACATAGGAGGTGAGTACTGTAAGGTCCTCCCTATCTTCAGCATTGAGCCTCACATTTTACAGTGATAAACATCGTATCTCACGCGTATTTTCTTTTTCTCTGTATGGAGGTATGTTTAGGGCAGCAAACCAGTCTGAGATTCAGTGGAATGCCACATTATCCTTGACAACTACAAAAACAGGAGAGTTTCCTGCTCTTCGATTTCTATCCTGGCTGTAAAGAAAATAATTATAGTATTTTATTTTCAAGTTTTGTGCTTTTAGCTGAAATTCAATGAGCAATTTATTTTACATATTAGTCATATTCTTGGTAATATTCTTCCACAATTTCAATAAGGTAAATGTAGAATCAAATATTTTGTTTTGAATGTGTTCCTAAGTGTTTTGAAAACAGTGTCTTAGCAATTGATAATTTTGCCAGAAATACACAGTGTTTTGCAGGTTGTTGTTTATGAATGGGAGAAGAGCTCTTGAGTTTTGGTCAATGAGGTTTCTGAATGCATTTTGTGTGAAATGAATGAAAAATTAAACACAGTTTGGAACCCATAGACTTTTGTGGTGCACACTGTGCTTTAGCAATCGAAAAAAACTGTAAAAAAGTAGAACTCTGTTGCAGGTCACAGTTTTGTTTTGTGTTAATGAAGCTTGAAGCAGATTGATCATTATGTGTTCAATCTAGCTTGTCTAAAGCTTTAACATCCCTGTTATTTGTCTCCTTTCAGAGTCCATTCAGAGCGTCGCTGTGGTGTTGGACAATGTTGAGGACAACTCGTCCAGAGACCTGCTGTCGATGCTGGTGGAGAACATCTCCGGTTTGGACGAGAGTGGCCACAGTCTGGAGATCATCTGGGAAACCAACAAAGCCGTGGTCACCTTTAACAGCCCTGCAGGTAGGAACGGACACTAGATTACAGTAAATAGGCTGATCCACATAACTGCTGTGAAGACTTGCAGTTCCTGACAATTTTTCATTTGATCCTGAACTGTAATGGGCCTTTAAAAGTCCATTTCAATATTAGAAGAGTAACCTGGAGTGTTTTGCAGATGTGGAGAAGTTCCTCACTGTGAGTAAGTCCAACCAGAAGATGCAGAAATACAAACTGACAGCTCGGCCGCTGGAGGCAGCAGTGAGCGTCCGGGTGGAGAGTCTTCCTCTGACTTTGGTTAAAGGTACACCAACCGTTAAATCACTGTTTCTGTTTCAGTTCAAAGTTTTCCTGTTTTGTTCTCGATATTTATTTTTAGATGATTTCCTGGCAAACACAAAATATTTGTCTCATCAACAAGCGGTAGCGTTAAAGAAATAAACCATAAGCCACTGGTGAAGTTACCATTACTGCTCACTGATTTGGGGATTTGTTATACTGTTGTATTTGAAATATATATATTTTTTTATTTCTGAATCCTCTCCAGACATGTTGGAGATGTACTTTGAGAAGACCTGGGCTCTACCAGACAATATCGTCATGATCCCAACTGAGCAGGCTGCCATCATGACTTTCAGTGACCCTAAAGGTTTTTCATGTTGCTTTACTACTGCTGCTTAATCCACTTTTATTCGCTGTTTGAGTGTGTTCTTACTTAACGAATGTCAAATGAAACTGGACTAAAATATTCCTTTAAGCTCTGGGCTAAAGACAGGAGGATTTCCTTATTGCTGAATCCAATGTCAAAGTCTAATGCAGGGGTCCCCAAACTTTTTTCACTGAGGGCCACATACAGAAAAATCTACGAAGGGCTGGGCCACTTTGGAAAAATAACACATTTATCAGGACATGTAGCTGCTCTGATGTTTAGTTTCATAGTGTCTTCGTAAATTGTAATCCTTCTTCACGGCAACACTTTCCTTGCACATTAAACAGACACATTTCTCCTCTTGTTTATATGCCAATGACACACCCAGTGTTTTCTGCCCTTGCGTCCAATGTCCAGCAGGGTGAAAATAGTATCCAGCCGAGGTCCCGACCCTCCTAGGGGGGTCCGGGGTATGCCCCCCCGGGAGATTTTTTAAAGTTTTTAAAGCGAAATGCATGAATCTGGTGCACTTTGAGAGGGAAATTAAGAGGCTAAATCTGAAGAATTTTGTATGAAAAAAAAATGGAGACACTGTGTCAGATGAATTAGAAGCTATTGGAGAAGGACGCATAGATTTTCCATAATAATATTAATTTAAAATAAAATATTATGCAGGGTCCTCTGGGATGGGCTTGTTGCTCATTTTCTTTTATGGGACATATTTCTCTGTAATATAATGAGTGCATTTAAATTATTTAAAAATTAAAAGCGCCATATTACATTATATTTTTAAAATGTGCCACGGGCCAATCAATCAGTGTTTGACACCCCTGCACTAGTGGGTTAACTAAGAAATGCAAAAAAAAAAAAATTAAAAATTAATTCAAAGGGCCATATTACATTATCTTTTTTAAATCGGCCGCGGGCCAATAAAAAGCGGGCGGCCCGCGGGCCGTAGTTTGGGGACCCCTGGTCTAATGGGATGAGGTCATCCATGACTTTAATCATAGAGAATATCCAGGTGTTATTCACATTCATTTATGACTTTCTTGATTTTGACTCCCTGGCTAATAGTAAATTATCATAGATATCAAACAGAAATCCTCTAATAAAACATAAAAAGTATCTGTTTGAAAAAGTGAGTTTGAATGAGGAATTTAAGGATAGATTTTGATGGATTTAACAATTGTTCAGATAATAAAGACTGTGCAGTGGGTGAAAATAATGGATTTCTTGCATGGGACCATTGTCATGGTGAAAAAAAGTGTTGAGAAAAAGTTGGAAAAAAATTGTTGTCACGTACTTCAAAATATAATTTCTATGCTGTAGCTTTAAAATTAGTTTGTATTTGAACTACTCAGCCCAGACCAAAAAAATCAAAAACAAACATAAAAGCAAAATGTTTGTGTCCAATTACTTGATGGAAAATACCAAATACCTTATCCTCTTCATAAAAACATACTAAAACTCTATTAAAACAACCACTTACCTGAGCTTTCTTTCTTTTATTTCCTGTATTGCTGCAGTTGTTGGGAGCATTTGCCTGAAACAAGACTATGTGATTGGGTCCAGTCCTGTCAAGGTATATCCTTACTACGAGTCCCTGGGTGACGCCTTGTATGGCAAAGAACGACCCACATGGAAGATGCCCAATCCCTTCACGGAGAAAGTTCACCCTGTTCTCTGTAAATTCCTTCTGGTGGAGAAAGAGTTCAAAAGCATCAATGATCAGATGCGTCCTTTCTTCTGCAGCGTGGACCTCATTGTGGACAGCCCTGAGGTCAAACTCAGCCCTCTCCCTTGCTTTTTGAGGCAGACAGGTCTCACTGCCCAACAAGTAGATAGTTGGATGAGCACCGCCCAAGACGCCTTCCGTCAGCAACTGTCTGATTACGAAGTCTTCGAATGTACAGCAAATGCACCTGCTTGGAAAGTTGCAGAGAAAGACGTCCGTTTGGTTGTCGGGGAAGAAGCCACACTGGAGCTGGATACATCCAAGGGAGTTTTGAACGTGGCAGGTCGAGCTGACAGTATAAAACGAATCAGGGCTCCTGTTGAGAATATTGTTCTAAAGGCCATCAGTCAGATTGAACGGCAGACAAATGGTGTCTCTGCAGTAATGAGTGTGGCACCTGCAATGTTCTTCATCCTGACGCAGGATGGGTTGCAGAAAGCTGCCCTGGACATTTCCCCTGAAATGAATCTCTCCTATGATGAAAGCACCCAGACGTTAACTATCTCTGGACTGCCTGAAGAGGTTTCCAAGACTAAGTCCTGGATTGTGAACAGGAATATGGGAATGCGTAAAAAGCAACTAAATGTCTCATATCTCATAGACTTTCTCATGACAGTGGATCCCATGGACATGTCACAGGAACTGTTCACCTCCCAAGGCATCAGTGCCATCTACAGCATTGAAAGCGGGGGCGTTTTACTGGTGGGGAGTTCCGACAATGTCCTCGTAGATGCAGAGAATAAGATGAAGATGGTTTTGGACCACCAGACTTTGGATGTGGAAGACCAGGAAGTTCTGAAACTTCCCAACTGGATTGATCTGAAACAAAAGCTGCTCGACACCTACAACTCCCCCAAGCAAACAGTGGTCATTCAGAACCAACCGGGTACAGTAGTCATAATAACAGTGGCAGGCTTTGTGAATCCCGTAAAAGACGTCAGCCGCAGTCTGAAGGAATTTATTGCCAACTACTCTCGAGTTCAAGAAACCATTCGTGTTGAGTCTACCGCTGTTGTTCAGTTCATTGACAAGAAACAAGACTGGACAAGTATTGCCAAAGCAAATGATGTCAAAGTCCATTTAGATGCAGAGAGGCCAATAATCAAAATCTCTGGGGCATGGGTTCATGTTCAGAAAGCCAAATCCTGCTTTCAGGAACTGACTAGTGTTCTCTTCACTGACAACTTCATCGTGAACAAACCTGGAGCTAAGAAGTACTTTGAGTCTCTAGGAAGCATGTTTCTGTCTACAATAATGACAGATCTCAGCTGTGTGGTTGTGCTTCGCCCAGAGAATCAAGAGGAAGAGAAACAAGAGAACAATGAGGAAGGAAATGCCTTTAGTTGTTGCAAAGTGAAGACCACCAGTGGAGTTCTGGTTTCAGTAAGCCAAGGAGACATCTGCACCTTTAGAGTTGACGTAGTGGTCAATGCAGCTAACGAGGAATTACAGCACATTGGCGGCCTAGCTTTTGCGCTGCTAAAAGCTGCAGGACCAGAGCTTCAGAAAATCAGCAACGACTATGTTTCCAGAAATGGAAAACTACGCACAGGTGAAGCCATCGTAACAGATGCATATAGGCTGCCTTGCAAGTACGTCGTACATGCAGTCGGTCCACGGTACTTCGACTATGACAAGAAGACGGCAGTGTCGCATCTGAAGGTTGCCGTTAATCAAAGTCTGTACCAAGCAGAGAAGTTAAAATGCTCCACCATTGCATTACCAGCGATCAGCTCAGGTGTTTATGGTTTTCCTGTTGACCTGTGTGCTAACACCATAGCTCAGGCAGTGCGGGAATATTGCGACAGTCCAGGAAGTCTGGGATCGCTGACTGAGATTCACCTGGTGGACAACAACGTTTTAACAGTGAGAGCCCTGGCCACAGCTATCAACAGCGAGTTTGCTGACCTCGGACCTACTATGTCAACACCACAGCAGGAAGCAGGCGCTTCTGGGTAAATTTACCAAACATTTTCTATTAAAAAACGTTTTTACTGTTGCAAAGAAATTATATAAGTAACAGGACACTCAGTTGTAGTATTTGTAATCATTCCTTACTCTACTCTTCCACTCATCCTTCTGATCCCTCATCCCACCCCTGACTGTCCTACAACAACAGAACAATCACAAATTATATGCACAGCAGGCATACAGAATCATACATCACAGCAGCATTAAACCAACAATGAAAAGACCTGACTGATTGTGAATGTTGTTTAACCAAACTTTGTAGTATGGGGAGCTAATGCAAGGCACATTATTTTCAAAATGTGGAACAGTGAAAATTAATAGATTAAGAGAGAGATCCATGTAGTACCAACAAAAAAGAAAAAAAGACAATATCTCCTTTTCACATTTCTATTTCTACACCTGTTGAATAAACAGAAAACGAAGAATGATTTTCGGTTAGATTATTTTTGTGTTTCAACATTATTCTTTCACTTCTTAGCGGATATAGTGAAAGAGGTCAGTCTAGTGGAAGACAAGGAGGAAAACAACAAAGAGGACAAGGACGAGGACAAGGAGGAAAAGGAGCTTGGGCTGCAGGAGCTGATTCTAGAGGAGGAAACAGGGGAGGACAGAGCAATATGAGAAACCCCCAGCCTCAAGGTCCTGGAGGGTAAGGTCCTTTGTCTTCTTTTTATTCTTCTTCTGTCTTCTCAGGTTCGTTTTTGTTCATCAGTAAAGATTTTGAGACCACTTTATTGGAGGCAATAGACTTTTCAAAAATCCCTGTTCCCTCAAATGTCAATAACTATACAAAACAAATGTAATCGTACGAACTGTAGACACAAAAATGTAAAAAATAAATGTAAGAAAGGAAAAGAGAGCGACACAAACTAGTATGTAAGTTCTGAAGTCATCCAAGGGAATATAGTCACAGAAAACCAAACTGGGCACTTACCTTTTTATCAGTTTTTGTCTTTTTGGTTTAAAATAAATATAACTTTTGGATGAAGTCATGGTGACCATTCTTCTGTTTCTTTGGCTGTAGGCTAGGGGGACCGGAGCAGTACACCGCTGAGGGTCTAAGGATTATTCTCCGCAAAGGAAACATTCAGGAACAGACTGTGAGTACTGAACATTGGATGCCTTTTTAAAACATAGTTTACAGTAAAGTGTCATAATATTTTGCTGAGGTTTACCTTATGACATGGAGGTATGGTGGTTTGGATTAAAATATCCACTAGATGGCATAAGTAATACTCTCTGACTAGTTCCTTCAAAGTAATAATGTAGGCTACCCTGGCCTAATTGTTTTATAGTTTTGTCCATTATTTCTGTTATGTTATGTAATGTTGTTCTCAACAAAGTCAGACGTCAATAAGAATAGGGTCAAGAAACACATGCAGTCTTCTTTACATACTGATTTGTCTAGTATGCATACTTCGAACATGGTTGGCCCTTTGCTGTATTTTAGTGGAGGTGTTCAAGCTTTGATCCCAACTGATCAGAGTGGTTTCAAACAGCTAGGCCCTGTTGGCCAATAAATTGAATGGTCCTTTGAGTTGTATCAACTTTGTGTACAATGCTTGAATTTTGTCTTTAGACTGAGGTCATCGTGAACACGATTGCAGACAACATGAACCTGAGCCAGGGAGCTGTTTCCAAAGCGCTCCTGAATGCTGCCGGGCCCGGCCTGCAGGCTGCTATTCGTTCTGAAGCCATGGTTCCCACGCTAAACTACGCTGACGTCGTTGTCACAGACGGCTTCAACCTCAAGTGTCAGAAGGTCTTTCATGCTGTTTGCCCTCATTGGGACAACGGGGTTGGCCAGGCACAGCAGGTGAGGACTAAAAGATTAACAATTTTTATGAAAATAGTGGAGTAGAAGAAGAAAGTAAAAGCACTTCAAAGGTGTATTTAAGGAAAGTACTTACACAATATAATATAGAGGATGTGATGGGTAGTACAGGGAAATTTGAACCAACAACCTTCCAGTCCATTCAACCCAACAGGCTCCAGTAATGCCCATGTATGATTGTATTTGGTGTAGCAGCTTCTTGAACCCACCAGTCTAGTCTTTTCGTCCTCTTTTTGTCTCAGGAGTTAGTGTGCATCATCAGATTTTGTCTGGAGGAGGCTGAAAAGCATCAGATGAAGTCCCTGTCCTTCCCGGCCATCGGTACGGGAAACCTGAACTTCCCAAGAGACCTGGTGTCCAATGTGTTGCTGAACGAGATCCACGTATACAGCAGCAGGAGAAATCCTCGCCATCTGAAAGAGGTCGCACTGGTCGTTCACCCGAGTGACACCCAAACTGTGGAGGTGAGTTTTCAGATGGGAATAGTACAATTATAAACTATTCATCGTAAGCTCAACCATGGTACAATTTGCCCTGATAAATCTGTGATAAAATGTGTATTGTTGGAAATGTTGCTGTATTTAAAAAAAAAAAATCTCAGTTCTTCACCAGGGAGTTTCAAAGACCGATCAGTCGGGGGAAAACCCAACATGAAGCACAAGGATCACCACTCAGCCAATCACAGCCATCCACAGGTAAGAAGTAGCCACCATCTTTAAACCATCATCTCTATACAATTTCACCAACAACAGAACTACTCAGAGAAAACAAAAGAAGACATTGTTTGTAGATACAAAATGTGTGAATGTAAAAGGTCAAATTTACACATCAAACATTGCCTGTAATTGATAAGGATGCACGTAGCGTCTAATTTCCCCAACGTTTAAACAGAAGTTTTAATTTAGACTAGTCAACTACTGTAGTCTATAAGCAAGAAAAAACTGAAAAAACCAAGCCCCAAAATTAACGTTTTAGGAGCCCTTTAAACTTAACATTTTAATAGACAATTACCACACCGTTGTAATGTAAATGCTGTTGTAATGTGCAGCGCACTGTTAGTTATTAAGATTGTGTGTGCACACTTAGAGATAACTGCCCAGTCATCAGACACATGTTGGGTACCGGACGGAACGATCTAAGTAAGTCTTTGCAGAGAGAGTTATTTTAAGTGTGTATAAAGAAAGTTTATTTTTAAACTTTAGTGCTGTAGAGTTTACCGCTTGACCCCCAAGTCCCGCATGTTCTGCTCTGTGTTGTTGTCCACCACCATGCGTACAGCCAGTGTTTAAAGCCAACATTATAACCCAGCTGACCCCCTCCAGAAAAACGGCCGACGAACAAAAGCTCTGACAGCTGGGATCCTGAGTGATGAGATAGAGTTGATGTGCCTTTCCGCTGCGGTCAAGATAACCCTTTTTATTTTGCTTTGTGCTCTCTCTCTCTCTCCTACTTTCAACGTACACTTGTAAACATGTGTATTCTCACTCATTAAATATTCAAGTCCACATTCTGTGCATTTAATTACTAACCAGTTAGTATTTCTGGTGCCGACTAGTCAGACAGTGGGCGTTTAAACGTTTAACCGCCCAATCATGTGCATCCCTAGTAATTTATTTTATTTTATTTTATTTATTTTATTATCAATTGATTATTTATCTAGAGAGTGAACTGTGAGTTCAATCGATGATTTTGATGACAGAATGTCTAGTTCAATTAATTGATTTGGGTGTGTGTGTGTGTGTGTGTGTGTGTGTCAGCCTCCTTCAGCCAGGTGTCATCTCCCTCCACTGGTGTGTATCGGATGCAGATGGGTCAGCTCACCCTCGAGGTGTCGTCTGGAGACATCACCAAGGAGGCCTGTGACGCCATCATCAACTCCTCCAATTCAGACTTTAACCTTTATGCAGGTGAGAAACCCTTCTGGTAATTCAGTGTTCCTGTTTTTCTGGGAGTTTTTATCACAAAGTTTACTGAACAAACTCTGTTGAACAATTAACTCAAGAGACACGCATCTCTTAGGACTATTTTCCAAATCATACAATTGTTTTTAGAATATAAATTTAAAAAACATCCGGGTAGCGATTTGCTTACTTTAAATGAAAAATGACATGCAGACTTGTTTTAGACGATTAGTTTCTGTATTGAAGCAGCATCATATTATGCATTGGACCTTTTGCTCTTTCTTCCTAATTTCTAAGGTGTGTCCAAGGCGATCTTGGACAGCGCTGGACCAACTGTTCTTGAAGAGTGCTCAGAGATTGGTGCGTATCTGGAATTTACCACTTATTACTTTTATATCCACTTCACTGAGCAGCTAAGGGAGTGACTTTCTCAAAAGTAGACTGGGTTAATATAAAACAATTTAAATACTTTTTAAAAACATTAAATATGAGACAAAGGAATAAAAAACTATAGAAAAACTAAATATTAAGGCGGCACTGCTCTTCGATCCTATCATGTCCTCTCTCTTTCATCCTCTACTAAAATACCTGTAAAGTGTCTGCATTTTGATGACTTCTTTCCAGTTGACTTTTTATCACGTCGTCTGACCATATTGCAGTTTAAAACTTTGTCTCATCCGCTCCCTATGTGCTACCGCAGCTCATATTTCCTGGTTTTGTTCAGATCAAATAAATGGTTCAGAGTATCTACTGCAAAACTTTACTTAATGTTTTACCAAACTGTGTTGTTTGGTTTCTATCTAGTGAATGCTCCGGCTTATCAACGTTGTCAGTGCATCGTGACAGCAGCGGGGAATCTGCCCTGCAAAAACATTGTGCACATCTTCCTGGGAGATTCTGCGATCAAGGATATGATTTACTCAGTGCTGAAGATCTGCGAGGAGAACAAGTTCAACTCTGTTGCCTTCCCAGCCCTAGGAACAGGTTTGTGCAAACAAATATGGAATATCTTTTAGGTTCATTATACTGTAGGTATACATAATATGGCTCTAACCACTACACCACGAGCCCCCCCCTCCCCCCCAATACGTTCCTTCCTTAAAAATCTTATCAGGCAGAACCCATTACTGTTATTAACTCCTTTGTCACTTTCCTCAAATTGTACAACACATGAACATTATGTTGGAATTTGTATGATGTTGTCTTTCAAAATTATGGACAATAATAAAGTCTAACACAACTGCTGCCTTGTTCATCCGTAATAATCATCATAATCATTCATCACTGGTCTGTCTGTCTGTTAGGCCAGGGAAGGGCCAAGCCGGCGCAGGTGGCGGACGCCATGGTGGAGGCCGTGCTGGAGTTTGTGAGGAAGAAGCATCCAAGTTTTGTTCGCAGTGTGAAGTTCATTATCTTCCAGGCCAACATGGTGGCAGAGTTCCACAACAGCATGAAGAAGAGAGAGGGAGAGAAGGTGGAGGAGAAGGGCTTCTTTTCAAAAGTCAAAGGTATTAAAAATCGTCCAACTCAAGATGTTAGATATAACATGTTCAGTCAATCTCTCATTACTTGGCCGGCTGTGGCAAATCAGGTATTGCTCCCTATAGTTAGCTTGCACCCTGCGTGGTAGCTGCTTCTATCGGTGTGTGAATGGGTTAATTTTTACCATTTACTGTCTGACTTCCTGTCTCCAGCTTTCCGGTCCAAGCACATTGGTTCCTACTGAAGACATAAATCTTTAAAAAGCACCTCACAATTATATTGTT
The DNA here is from genome assembly GCF_949987685.1 of Ammodytes marinus. Lineage (NCBI taxonomy): Eukaryota > Metazoa > Chordata > Actinopteri > Uranoscopiformes > Ammodytidae > Ammodytes > Ammodytes marinus. The sequence goes on from NC_137231.1 coordinate 35,097,768, forward strand.
TAATATAAAGTGACATAATGGTGTGATTGTTAGCTAATAATAGTAAGAGTAACACTTAAAACACACACATTTGTTTTAGATTTCTTCTTGGGGGAGAAGGAACCAAGTGCAGATGTCCTGGTTCTAGAGAAGGAGGAGTTCGAGTCCACCGTGTTTCAGCTGTGTGCCGACAACAAACAGGTAACAACACTGTAGGTCTTGAATCTGGAGGCAAGTGTTTCATTGAGTTGTGATCGGTATGTAGTTTAAACAGGAGCGTTTCTAGGAGTTGACAAGTTCTCGCAACTTCTTGAAGTTGTTCAACTTGATCCCAAAACGAGAGTTGAAAATGTTCTTGCATATAAAAGGTCCATCTCTGTACCTGAACTCCATAACCATTACCTTTCCACTGCAGGCTGTGAGTGAGGCTAAGAAAAGGATTGAGGAGCTGATTGTGTCCGGGCAGACGAAGAGAACAATCAAAGACCCAATAATCAGTCAGCTGTCGCGTGCCGACATGGAACAGCTGCAGTCTCTGAAGAGGGAACTGACAGTCAGCATCTATCTTGAACGAGGGTCTGGCTTCGACCAGGAGCCAACCATCCACCTGGAGGGTCTGACCGCTGACGTCTTCAGAGCTGATGCTGCCATCAAGTACGCAAATTCCTTTATGACTATGTAATAAAGCTTCTGAAGAATTTGTTAGCAAGTGTTTTTGCTAAACCTTCAGGGACATAATCCGGAAAGTGGAGAGGGCGGAGAACTTGAAGAGCAAGGCCTTGATGATGATGAAAATCGTAGAGTGGCAGTATGATGACGGGAGTAGGATGAAGTCCTTTGACATGTACACAAACGCCGAACTGGAGGAGGCTCTGAACAACAAGAAAACTGTGCAGATCAAGATTAACAACCAACAGTACGAAGCTATTGTAACCGATAGAAAAGCAGTGTTATTGCGTGGGTCTACAGAGGTGGAGCTACTAAGAAATGACCTGAAAGGTGAGTGATTAGTTTTGCTTATTTACAAAATATGAAAAATGTAAACATGTTCCTATGTGCAGTTGTACCACAATGGGGAGGCAACTATCCAACAAGTTGAACTGTTTCTGAGTATTAAATGGTTAATTTGGGTTCTGTTTTTGCGAAACACCTAATAAAGCTACGTAGAATAAAATTCTACTAGTTGAATTTGGTTTCAAAGTGGCCATTTAAATCCTCACCAAGAATTTCAGACTGAGGACACATTACTTAACATCAGACTTGCATCAGATTCACAGCCACATATAAAAGTGGAACAAAAGATAAGATATCAGTGATTTGTTCTGTTCACACATCATGAAAAAAAAAGAACAAGTCACCTAGGAGCAAAAAATAATGAATGAGTTAACTTTTACATTCAATCTGACGGAGACATAATCTAAGAGTCGCTATTTTTGTGTTCTGTAAAATGGGATCCCATTATTCAACTACGCAACTCTATAGAAATGGACTTTTGTATCTTATTTCTATCACTTTAATAAAAAATTATGATAGTCCTCAACCGAATCCTTAAAGGCCTACTTCACCAGTGGGAATATGAAGGTGTATTGAACTCTGATATCCTATGTAATGAGACCATAAAACACTCGTTCTGCCTTTTCTCAGGCTAGGATGAACCGATTTCTAAAATGTTTACACATTTATACTACATAGGATCTCAGAGTTCAATACACCTTCATATTCCCACTGGTGAAGTAGGCCTTTAACTACCATGTAGACCTGACCTACACAGCACTTATTCACTGAGTATAGAATTTTTTTAAGTTTTTTTACAGATTGAGAATTTAATTGTTGCCTTTGTTCTTACAATGGGTTTAAATTTGAATACAAAGCATGACAACCAAAACTTTAAATTAATTTAACTCATTGTTTTTGTAGAGGAGAACCTGCCATCGTATTGGGACGACATGAAAAACGACTTTCTCAAGAAGATTCCTGTGGCTGCAGGATCCACAGAGTACATCCAAGTGGAGACAGAACTTCAAAACAATGGCCTTACTGCAAACATCATCAGTGTATGTTCATTCTCTTATAATCATAAATAACATATCCTTTAAGGTTTTATTAGAACTCAGAACAGACTCAGGTCCTGTTAGTTGGAAGTTTTTTCGGCCTCCTAGTGATTAACGCTAACCTTTTCAAAGAATAACGGCGTTACTGATGAAAATGAAATGTGTTGTTTTTAGGGCTGTCAAATTAACGCGTTAATTTCGATTAACGCGATAAAAAAATTAACGCAGATTAATCGCACTTCTATAATAGTGCCCTTTGACCCGGTGCAAAAGGGGTGAGACGATAGCGCAGCTGCACCGAGCTGCACCTTTAGCCTAGTTTGCGACACGGCCCGCACGGGATTAAAGAGTAAAGAAAGAAGCATAGAGAGGGCTCTATGGACGTTTTATGGGAAGCTTTGGGCAAATAAGCATGAAGGTAGGAAGTTATCTCATGTTATTCTCCGCAGTGTCTGTGCTTTATTGATTTAGTGGGTGCCTAATTAACAATGTAGGTTCAAAACTCAGTATCTCTCAATCTTCCGTCTCACTTTTGTTTGCTAGCTTAACGCGGCAGTGCAGCGCTGTCTGTTGTGGAAGATAGACAGTCTTCATTTAGCCTGCTTGTTTTTGTGGTTTTAAGTAGAAAATTCGGCGAAGTTGGCTGAGGGGAGGAGACAGAAGTTACGAGCGAGAGCGAGCGAGAGAGAGACCAACTGTAGGCTATACAGCTGTTTATAAAACAGGCATAAAAGTGTCATATAAGTATGCGATTAATTTAGATTAATTAATCACAGAGCCTGTAATTAATTAGATTAATTTTTTTAATCGCTTGACAGCCCTAGTTGTTTTGTGTCTGTGTTTGCAGATTGAACGAGTCCAAAATAAGACCTTGTGGAAGAGCTACCAGCTGCTGAAGAAACAAATGGAGGTGAAGAACAAACACACAAACAATGAGAGGCAACTCTTCCACGGCACCGGAGCACACACCATCGATCTCATCGACAAACACGGCTTCAGTCGCAGCTACGCAGGACAACATGGTGAGGAAACCCAATAACACTCATACAATAGTGGAAATATTTAACAGTTTGGGATAAAACACCAGTTTTGACTAAAGAATAAGAACTGTTCAACCCTTTATTTAAAGTTAGTAATTTTTTCTGCTGGGGGTATTTTTCTGTAGGTGCGATGTATGGCAATGGCTCCTACTTCTCTGTGAACCCGGTCTACTCTGCAAATAACTACGCCCCAGCCGACATGAACGGAGTCAAGCGCATGTACATGGCCAGGGTCCTTATCGGCGAATTCACCAAGGGACAAAAGGGCTTGAAGGCCCCACCCCCCAAGGGAAATGCTGCAGATCTGTACGACACAGTTGTTGATCAAACTCCAAATCCGTCCATGTTCATCGTCTTTAATGACGTCCAGGCTTACCCAGAATACCTGATTACATTCACTTGAAATCCTAGCAATATCCTAACAGCTCTGATTCAAATATAACAATCATATGTACCCTAGTTTTAAATCACAGTCTACAATAACAAATTCAAATAACTATATCATATTACACTGTATAGCCTAATATTGAAAGGGCAGTTGCAACTTTCTTGATTTTTCTTGATTAAGTTTCTAAAAATGCATAAATAAATGTTGAAGAAAGCGTCATACTGTTTCTGAGTTTAATATAAGTAATGTACAAGTTCTGGTTTTGCAAAACCAAAAGCACAGAAATGTTGAGTATGCATATTTTGAAACAATCATTTTCTTTCATCTCCATCATTTTGTTTCTTGTTTTGATTTGCAATATTATTTGAAAAACTGATTAATAAAGGAACACTCCAACAATTTGGGAAATTCTTGTGTTTTTTTTAACAGAAAGTCAAATTTGAAGTATCTTGGTGATCACATACGTTTTCATCCGTCAGCACCATGAGCTTCACAATTTAATCCACCAGCACAAAACTAGAATCAGGTATGCTTTTGTGGTTAAGGGGTATTGGGTCGCTCTGTGGCGTAGTGGGTAGAGAGTGTAACATGTAGGCTAAGTGGTTGTGGGTTCGAAATCCAACCCACAGCACTGCAAATGATTAGGAATGTGAAGGAATAAGAGCAGGAAGTGAAAAACACAAGCTGGTGATCCATTAGCTCATTCCAGCTCAGACTGGTTTTTGCTTCCTTTTTCCTCAGCAGACTGTGTTGCAGCCAGATACAATGACAAAGGTAAACTTTAAAAATCCCTGTGTAACTGTTTCCTCTTTGCCAGCTTGTCTTTTTGTGATTAAACCCCTTTCCAAATGCTAACGAAACAACTATCAACAAACAATTCTGTTTCTACAATCTTTAAATAATTTTTCCACCATAGATGTAATATGTGAATTCAACCAGAGCTGTTCGTATCACAGATGAGGATGCAGATTAATATGAGCCAAAAACACATTCCAAAGGGCCCATATCTACCCACACAGAGGTGAGCAAATCAACCTGATATAAGAAAAACATGTAGAGGAATGTAGCGTTACTCTGTAAACAGAAGAGTCGCCCAATGAAGCAGGAATCTTTAAGGCGTGTTTTGGACTGGAGTCAAAAATCCAAGAAGGTACTTTTGAGTGTCGGGTAGGTCTACTCACAAATTCAATGATGCCTCATTCGTAAATGCTTCTGACGGAGCCATTCAAGGAGGACAACCAATTTTTCGAACTGGTGAAAATGGAAAGTTGTCCCCCTTTTCTTGGCAATTCAAAGAAGATTGTACGATGCACACTTGCCGGTAAGAGATTAACCGAGTCTCATTAAATAGATAATGATATTCACTGCTGAAAGCACAAAGTTGGTTAAAAAAAATTACAAGTTTCTTTTTCCCCAAACGGCTTTTGGAAAGGGAATTTTATCATGTACGGAAGGAAGTCTCTAGAAAATAACAGGAAATGTTGTTGTGTGTGAAACAAGCTCTTGAATAACTTGAAAAGGTCGTCGTCTCCTCGAGTTACAACAGGCTGGTGTGTAAGGTAAGATCGCCAAGAAGCTTTTTCAGTCTGAACAGCATGTTTTCAGCCATGTTTTCTTCTATTTTTTACTATTATTATCAAGTCTATGTTAATTTAGTCTATTTTAATGTAAAGCACTTTGGGCTGCATTCCTTGTAGGAAAGGTGCATTACAAATAAAGTCTATTATTATTTCTTATTTGTCATGTTGAAAATGTTTCTCAATATTACTGTAATTTCAAAGCTGAGGTTTCGGGAGGCTATTGTTAAACCTCAGTTTCAACTTGTGTTTTTTTAGTTTCAGTTTTATACCATTGGCTACTATAAAAGGGAACCACAAAAAAAGAATAGAGAAAGACATTTTATAATTATTGGCACAGGCACTTATCCCAGACATGAAAAAATAATTTCAAAAATAAAAAAGCAGTAATTATTAAACAGAAAACAATTTTCTGTTATCCAAGCCACAAATGAAACAGGTTTGATGGCTGTTCAGATACAAGTGCTGGGATTTCAAGTGGACAATCTAAGTGTTCGATCATTTCAAGCAGAACTCTGAATTCATACTTTAATAGTTTGAAAATATACATATATTTTGTGTTGTTTTCTCCTTGAACTGCAGCTTGAATTGTCCTGTAAAAAATGATTAGAAAAAAGCCTTTGTCAAATAATTTTTATTACTTTATAACACCCCACTGTGGCTTTTTTTTCAGCAATACTCTTATTATAAAGGTAAATTTTTCCTGTGTGATTTTTCAGAGTGATAGCAGGTAGGATGGAGGGCTGGAGGACTTTAAGGCTCCTGATCTTATTCAGCATGCTCAACCTCACTGCAGAGTTTGGTAATATTAACATTTTACATTTTAACAGCCTCAAGTTCAGGCTCTGTTCTGTGTTTTAAAAGTTGTAACAATCAAGACTCGATCCTGTTTGATGTGGTGACATCTGTGGTTGTTAATATTAATAACATTTCACCTATGAGGGCAATACACAGATTGTGGGGAAACCGGCACAGCAACTCCCAAGCCTGTTTATTGGTCATTGAAGCGTAGACCAAGAGCTCCCCCTACAGGCTATTTTACAGAAGTGATTTTTACTGAATTTCAACAAAAACAAGAGGCCAAAAACTACAAGTTAAAACCTATAAGCCTGATAACAAAAATATGAAATACACATAGAGAAATCCTTGAGGTCAACTACAACAAACACTCATTGAGCATCTACCTTCAGAAATACCAAAAATACTGATCAGCAAAAATCAAGGTTTAATAAATCAGTCAGACAACTAAGCATTAAATAGTAAGTGTAAAATGTGTTGAAACTTTACAGAAGTGAGAGATGATGAGTGGGAGGAGATCAGCCCAGATATCGCTGCACTTCACCGCCTCAGAGGAATTTCTGAACACATGTTTCATGAAAGGCTCAGGAACCCTTCCAACCAAAGGTATTGAATAAACGTTTTGATGAATGTTTGGATTTGGAACAACCATAAATATGCATTTAAATTAGTGGATATGGAACATGTAATAAAGTGTGATAGAGGGACAGGTTCACCACCTGTTTGTCTTTTGTTTTTTTGTTTGTTTTTATAAATTAATGGGTAAATAAATGTGCCTTAATAAAGTAAAAGGACAGTTTTTTCTCTTGGGGACACCTCCATCCATGGGGCCAGATTTGAGAGATCCAGTAGCAGGTAAGAAGGTATTTTTGTTATCTTTACAATCAAGCTTTTTGGGGAGTTCTGTCTAGAGTAATTTATTTCAAAATTATAATCATATTTGATTGATCCAATTTCCCCTCAGGAATGAATAAAGTATCAATTTCAGTCATTGCTTATTTTTTTTTAAACAGTTCAATTGATATTGTTTTGTTTTGTGAAATGCGATCTCAAACTGATTAACTGAATTTTAGTCATTGTAATTTTCCTATCTATGAAATGTTAATATTCTTCTAGGGTGGACTTTGACCAAAACCCAATGAGTTTGCAGGATGGTTTGCAGAAGTGTGAGAATTTTGCAGCTTGTGTCATTCAGATGGAAGAGGTTGGTGAATTTGAAAAATAATTGAACTCAACATATTGGGCCAAATTTGGTCAATGATAACTAAATAATCGAACATCAGGATACATGGAATATATAGCCACCTCTTACACACACACACAAAATCTGTTGCGAAACTACAATTAAGAAATAAAAGTTTCAAACTATGGGCCAGTTTCACAGACATGGATTAAAAGTGAAGTAAGCGGTTTATTTATGTTAATATAGGTGTTAAATCGCTCTTTATTCATACAGTGATCACTTACATGATGTGCGCGTTTCATAAAGCCGATCTCTCAGTCAGCTGCTCTGCATGTAATCGGCAAATAAACTTATTGGAGGATCCTGAAATTTTTATCCAATCACAAGAGAGAACGCTACAAACCGACACCCATCTCACTCATGGTCTCACTGCCGGTGCGCGCCAGAGCAACAGATGGGTGAATGTTTATGCGCCTACAATGGCGGAGCAGGTAAAAATCCTTCCCAATGTCTGTTTTTATGGTTTTTATCATGTTTTATCACACTTATGGATCTGAGATGATGCTAGATAACTCGCTGCTTGAAGACCGCAGTGCATTAATGTGGTGACGTAGGGACGAGCGAGGAGACTGCTAACTGCAGAAACTGACAGGAAGTTAGCTAAAAGAACCATTCCGCTTACAGCACCTTTAAGCGAAGCCCTCGACTAAATTGTACTTTCAATTGACAATCTCCTATCAAAATTCCATTCCAGGCTTAATCCATGTCTGAGAAACTGGCCCTATATGTCACTGTCTTGACATTAAAATTCATATCCTCTAATCTCTCCAAAATCCATTGTTTTTCTATTGATTTTCCATTATTTTATAAGATAAAGTACCGCTTAAGACAACTATATGGGATTTTAAACATTTATGTTTATAAAGTTATCTATGATAAAGTAATTATCTTAAAGGTGCTGTAAGCGGAATGGTTCTTTTAGCTAACTTCCTGTCAGTTACTGCAGTTGGCAGTCCCCTCGCTCGTCCCTACATCACCACATTAATGCACTGCGGTCTTCAAGCAGCGAGTTATCTAGCATCATCTCAGATCCATAAGTGTGATAAAACATGATGAAAACCATAAAAACAGACATTGGGAAGGATTTTTACCTGCTCCGCCATTGTAGGCGCATAAACATTCACCCATCTGTCGCTCTGGCGTGCACCGGCAGTGAGACCATGCGTGAGACGGGTGTCGGTTTGTAGCATTCTCTCTTGTGATTGGATATTAATTTCGGGATCCCCGAAAAGTTTATTAGCCGATTACATGCAGAGCAGCTGACTGAGTAATCGGCTTTATGAAACGCGCACATTATGAAAGTGATCACTGTATGAATAAAGAGCGATTTAATACTTATATTAACATAAATAAACCGCTTACTTCACCTTTAAGGTATGTAACTGCATCATCAAAACATATCTTTCATTCTCAACCTATCATTCTAATGTGATAAGAGTTTTTTTTAAATGATTGATTTTAATCTATTTTTCAGGATTTTGACAGCTTCTTGGCAGCTATTGATGAACACAAGACCCACGACTGGCTTCTAAGTGCTTCGGAAATCTCGCACACCTACAGTCAAAAACTATTGGTCATCTCCGACAAAGAAAAGTCAACAAATGACAGAGTCCAAAAGGAATACAGCATGGATCCTCATTACTCCGTAATAGTCAGCAAAGAATGCCAGTACAATGTCTCATGTGTACCAGAAGCAGACAGCCACACTGTCGTGAAAATATTTGGAAGTGTTTCAGAAGATGGACAAACTGTGTCCGGCCTTTCTGGCTCATCACTTGCAGAGCTGATGTTGAAACTATCCCTGGAAGCTGCACCAGTGTTCTCCCTTGATGGAAACACAACCGCAGTCTTCCAAAAAAACTTCCTTCGGGTTTTTAATGTCCGCGGCATCAAAGCAGTCTTAGAAACAAACCAGGGGAATCACCAGGTTTACCAGGTCATGAATCAACTTGACTCGGTTTCTGGCTATCGAATTCCTCAAAGACCAGTTGATCATAGCACACAGTATGACCACCAGCAGATCGTCATTATGGAAGATGACCCTATTGTCAAAAGAGCGGCCACTTATCTTTATGAGAAGCATCCAAGCGTTAGCTCGGTCTACGTTCTTGATGAAAGTCAACGGCCCAAACTGATTCACGGCGACTCTGTGCCTCTGACAGAGGAAAGCCGACTGGTGCTGGTAGGCCATGGCGCGAGAGACAACTCAGGAGAAATGAAAGTGTCAGGGTACGGAGTACGAGACACTGCCAAAATCATTCAACAAACCTTTAGGGTCAGCAATAAAATCAAAACAATAAGTTTGGTCGCTTGTGAGGTTGGATCAGATAAGGCGTTTGTTGAAACCCTGCCGAGGGAGCTCCATGAGATAGCCAACATCCAAACAGAAGTGCACTTCAGGGATGCTGTGGTCCAGGTCAGGCACACAGGAGAGAAAATCACCCAAGGGATCTCTAAAGAAGGGCAGCAATGGCGACATAAAGATGACAGCAAGAAAGTGGTGGCAACACTTGATAGGAACGGAGATGTGATTGTTAGAAATGAACCTGGCAGCAAAGGAGAGGCAATTTTTAACACTGAAAGAAACTTTTTAAATCCAAAATCCAAAACAAAAAATAATCCAAAATCCAAAACAAAAGATAATCCAAACAATGCAGACAGTTGGCCAGTTGAGCCAAAGAGATTTATTGACCAAAATGTTATTAAGGAAATTAAAACTTGGATCGAACCTGGGGAAATACCTAATGCTTTTGCCGAATTGGAAGCTATGGCCTGGGGAATCTTTCATGGAGACCTGCCCAAACCAGAAGTTATGAACACCAGAAACTTAAAAGGGGATTATGTAATAGGAGAAATAAATGAAAATAAGGCCATCAAGTGGATAAATGATGAGCAGGGACTTAAAAATGTTCTTTCTAAGTGTTATGAGATTAAATCTGTTGAAGATGTGAGAAATATCATCCGTCACTTTGCAAAGACAAGAGAAAATGAGCCCAAATACCTGATGGTTAATGACTGGATATATTTTGTTAATCATAAAAATTTGTATGTACATCCAGTTGGAAAGAAGCTTGGCAACAATCAAATAAATGACAAGGACAGCATCAAAAACTCTATTTCTGGACAGATAGGCAAAGAAAGCTACATAGCCATGCGATCTGGCAATCGTAATAAAGAAACGTATGCTAAATATGTGCAAAACTTTTTTTCAGGACACAGTAAAGAACTACATTTAAATCCAATGACTGAGGCATGGTACACCACATATTTCATTGCATCAACTATATGTGAATCTGCTAGAAACTTACGGACATTTCCTCTAGTTCTTATGGCCCTCGATATGGTGGAAAGTCCAATTAAAAATGTTCAAGACATAGGAAAAAAATTTCTTTGGGAAGGGCATTCAATGGCACAAGGGGGGAGTTGGATTGACCCAAGCGAGCGTGGGTTTAAGGGCACAGCGGCTTTCGGCATATCGGAGAAGAATAAGAATCAGGATCCATCCAAACTTCTAGAAGTCCTAACAAAAGAAGTAGAACAGTACCAATTATGGGTTGGCAACATGATTGACCAAAATGAAACTCCAATAGAAAGGATTGTGCAAAAAACTGCGGAAAATAATGAAAATGAACAAATAAAAATGACAGCGGATTACAATACATTCAAAGACCAAATAAATAGACCTTCAGAATCTGGCACACTAGGAGGCTACAAGGATGGCCACTGTTAGAGCCATATTTTATGTTAGTTTAAAATCTATTATTATATTAAATTAATTCCTATTTGATTTAAGGGATGTTTATGTTTTATTCTTATCTATTTAAATATTAGATTTAAGTTGGATTGACCGGAGGTATAGCCTAATTAGAGGCAGCCGGCAGAGAGTGGGTGGGGCCGCCAGGCCAGGTTAAGAGCAAGGAAATGAGCTATTGAGAGGGGGAACAGGGGGAATCGAGACTGCTTTAGACCTCACGCTCACACTCACTGATACCATGCTCAACAAGCTGAATTAAATGTTCTGTGATACGAAAGAAAATAAATCATCTGAAACGAAGAAACAAGACTCTGAGTGTAATTGAACAGAGTGTGCGAGTCCAGCGAGCGATCCCCTGTACGGTGAAAAGTTAAAACTAATGTTAATAACTGGCCACAACATAGTCTAAAGCATCGAAATCGCTTTTAATGGGAAAAAGCTGGTGAAGGAAACACACAACTTGGATCGGAGTGACTGTGTTTGGAGCATGGTTTGGAGCTGCAAAGCAACCGCAGCGGGCCGCTGACTGACAATCAGCTGTTCGCAGGCACGCGCTGATACGGTGAATGGAACAAAGGAATGGATCAAGCCGTGAGTAAATAAAGTAACTAAACGGATGAAGATGATCTGTGGACTTTGTGATGATAAACTATAAAACTGAAGGCATATGGATAAGTTTGGATGTCTGTGTAAAATAAGGAAACTGGAAACACAGCGGAAAGAAATGTTTGTTGATGCCGAAAGAAATGTTTGTTGATGCAACTCATGCAAGACGCGATGAATGGAAAAAAAGTGATAAACACATGCTTATGAACTGATTGATGAATTAATTGTCTGGAACGCAATAAAAGTGAATGATGGCTGATGAAATGGCAAAAGCTGAAAATGACTTTAAAACTCTCAGCGCAAGTCGCCGAGGGAAGCTGGGCGCATGCACGCGCAAATTGAATGAAGTCAAAACACTGCTCGTTACTGACGGCGGTGATAGTGAAAAGGTGTTGAATGCTGTGGAACAATTCAAAGTGACGTTAAATGACTTTAAAGAGGCCCATGTTGCCGTACAAATGTTCTTATCTCCTGAAATAAAAGAGAATGAAACAAAAGACTGGTATGAACCCAAAATGGAAATATTTGAGGAATTCCTAGTAGAAGTGGATTTATGGAAAAAGTCAAGGAAAGATCCTCAGACACTCATTGGACCTCAGGACAGTGTCTCAAATGTGTCTAAACAAAGTAACAAATCCAAAAGTTCACACCAGACGGCAGCATCTTCATCTTTATCTTCATCATCCTCAACACGTCTAAAGATAGCCACAGAAAGAGCAGCTATGCAAGCACGTATGTCAGCATTAAAGGAGAAGCAGGAGGTGGAAATGGAACAAATTAAATTGCGAGCAAAACTTGAAATGGAACAAAATAAATTGCAAGCAAAACTTGAAATGGAACAAAATAAATTGCAAGCAAGACTTGAAAGAATTGGACTACAGACAGATATCGCTGAATCTGATGCCAAACTAAAGGTCTTAGACAGTTTCCAACAAGCAAACTCTCAATATCAAGCACAAGAAGAGGATGGCATGAATTCATATGTGGGCAAATATAATGACGGTGAGGATGATGAATTGGTACCCTCTCCTATTAAATTTGCAGGATTGGGAGCAATACCCAAAACACCCCTTCATAGATTCCTGACTCAACCGGAGGACCCCAGACCAAACCCCAGGCAGGAACAGAGAGAACAGACAGGATTAGATTGTTTTGAGGAAACAAGCTCAAATAAAAAAAACAATGATTTGCTGCATGTGATCCACAGACAAAATGAAATTGCAGATTTGCTTGTTGTACATCAAAAACAATCATCACTCCCCTCCAGACAAATACCAATATTTGATGGTGACCCATTAAGTTACCAAACATTCATGAAAGCATTTAGACATGGTATTGAAAAGAAAACCTGTAATGAAGAAGACAATCTGTTCTACCTCGAACAATACACTAGAGGCCAACCCAGGGAACTAGTCAGGAGCTGCTTCCATATGGAGCCGAGCAGAGGCTATGCAGAGGCACAAAAACTTCTTAAAACACACTTCGGAGATGGATTCAAAATTGGCAATGCTTACATGGAGAAGGCTGTCAATTGGAGCAATATTAAATCAGATGATGGAAATGCATTACACTCCTATGCCCTTTACCTGCGAGGATGCTGCAATGCTATGTATGCACTAAAAAGCATGGAGGATCTGAATCTCCCATCTGCCTTAAAACTCATCATTGCCAAACTACCATACAAACTAAAAGAGAGATGGAGAGCAATAGCTCATGAGCTTTTAGCAAAAAACCAGCAGAGAGCCATATTCTCTGATCTAGTGTGTTTTATTGAAAGGCAAGCCTCCATCCTAAAGGACCCTGTTTTTGGAGACATATTGGATGCTACGCCCAAAAGAGCCTCCTTGAAAGACAACACAGCAGACTCCCGACAACCAACCAACCAAAGAGGTAAAAGAAGTAGCTTTGCCATGACAATTGGAATGAGAGACAGTAACACCACAGATGATGTAAGAAATCAAAAAGCTGAACACCTCTTTCCCAACATATATGATGGTAACTGCTACATTTGCAATAAAGGAAAACATAGCATTGATGAATGCAAAATGTTAAAATCACAACCCCACACTGTCAAGGTGCAGCTGTTGAAAGTAAATGGTATCTGCTTCGGGTGTTTAACCAAGGGCCACATGAGTAAAACATGTAAGAGAAGAATGAAATGCCATATCTGTCAAGGAAATCACCCTAGCCTGCTACACATTGAGAGACAAGCAGTAAATGCGGAAGATAATACGTCGAACCAGATGAGAAAATCTGTTGGTGGAACTCTTGTCTCACTGGAAAAGGAGGAGGATACTGGGGCTGGAACAGAGTGCAAGCTGTCAATAGTGCCAGTACAGGTAAAAGCTTCAAAAGGCAGCAACACAATACTTACCTATGCATTCCTGGATCCTGGTAGCACCGCAACATTCTGTACAGAGAAACTCATGAGACGCCTCAATGCTACAGGAAGGAAGACTACAGTTCTTCTTCAAACAATGGGTCAAAAGAAACAAGTTAGTAGCAACGAAATAACCGGACTTCAAGTGGGGGATTTGTATGGAAACAACTTTATTGAGCTGCACAAAACATACACACAAGCAAAAATACCAGTGACAAAAGAAAACATTTTTTCGCAGCATGACCTCAGCAGGTGGTCTTACCTTAAGGAAATACAGGTGCCCGAAATCGACTCAGAAGTGGAACTCCTGATAGGAGTAGATGCCCCGAAGGCAATTGAGCCTTGGCAAATCATAAATAGCCAAGACAATGGTCCCTACGCAGTGAGAACTCTCTTAGGATGGGTGGTGAATGGACCACTCAACTCACCTGCAGCCGCGGATGGATTTGAAAGACCATTAGCATCAGTCAACCGCATCTCAATTGAACAATTAAAAAACCTTATTGTAAACCAGTACCAACATGATTTCCCTGAGAGAAAGTATGAGGGAAAACCTGAGATGTCAGCTGAAGACCAAAAATTCATGCAACTGGTATCAAGCGGAGCCACGATAAAGGATAATCACTACTACTTACCTTTGCCATTTAGAGATAAGGATGTCAGCATGCCAAACAACTACAATATGGCTGAACAGCGAGCACACTATCTCGCAAGGAAACTCAAAAAAGATGCTGCCTACGCAGAAGAGTACAAGAGTTTCATGAAAGATGTTATCTCCAAGGGCTACGCGGAGAAAGTGCCCTTAAAGGACCTTCATCAAAAGGACGGGAAAGTGTGGTACATACCCCACCATGGGGTGTACCACAAGCGGAAAAAGACACTCAGAGTAGTGTTTGATTGTACTTCCTCATACAAGGGAACATCACTCAATAATGAACTCCTACAAGGGCCCGACTTAACCAATTCACTGATTGGTGTTCTGCTGAGGTTCCGCCAGGAGGAGGTTGCTATAATGGCAGATGTAGAGGGGATGTTTCACCAAGTTCGGGTAAACGAAGAGGACTCAAACATGCTAAGATTTCTATGGTGGCCAGACGGTGATACAAGCCAACATTTAGAGCAATACAGAATGAAAGTTCATCTGTTCGGGGCTGTTTCCTCACCAAGCTGCGCCAACTACGCTCTGCAGAAAACAGCTGAAGACAACAAAGACAAGTTTGATGCAGTGACAGTTGACACCATTAAATCAAACTTTTACGTTGATGATTGCCTTAAATCCGTAGCTACAGAAAAGCAAGCTGTTATCCTCATCAGAAATCTCAGGAACCTGTGTGCTAAAGGAGGGTTTAAATTAACAAAATGGATTAGCAACAGCCGTGTGGTCTTGGCCACTATCCCACATGAGCACCGAGCCAAACGGATGAGAGAGCTGGATCTAGACAGAGAAAAACTACCGGTGGAGAGGGCCCTGGGGATGTACTGGAACATTGAAAAGGACACATTCGGATTCCAGATGGCACCTGAAACTACCAAACTTACCAAACGAGCAGTACTCTCCACTGTCAGCTCAATATACGACCCGCTAGGTCTTGTTGCACCGTTTGTGCTCAAAGCAAAACAGATTCTTCAAGATATTTGCCAGGCTAAATGTGGGTGGGATACACCAATACCTCCTGAACTCTCCAAACAATATCAAAGATGGCTGACAGAGCTAGATCAGTTAAGACATTTCAAGGTCAGCAGATGCGTGAAACCAGAATTTGGACAAGTAAAATCAATTAACTTGCATCACTTCTGTGACGCCAGTGAGCAAGGCTATGGCACGGCTAGCTATCTCAGAACTGTTAATAG
The DNA here is from genome assembly GCF_949987685.1 of Ammodytes marinus. NCBI lineage: Eukaryota > Metazoa > Chordata > Actinopteri > Uranoscopiformes > Ammodytidae > Ammodytes > Ammodytes marinus. Next base: position 35,113,435 of record NC_137231.1, read on the forward strand.
CTTGGGTGAAGTACAGGTTGCTCTAGTGATGGGAAAGGCTAGAGTAACTCCCCTCAAGAAAATGACTATTCCCAGACTTGAGCTAACAGCCGCCACCCTAGCTGCAAGAATGGATAGGATGTTACGCTCAGAGCTTCAACAGAACCTTCAACAGTCAATCTTTTGGACCGACAGTCAGTCTGTACTCAAATACATCCGCAACCAGACCAAAAGATTCCACACCTTCGTAGCCAATAGAATTGCTGTGATCCAGGACTTGTCAAATGAGACCCAGTGGAGGTATGTGGACTCCAAGCAGAATCCTGCAGATGATGCTTCAAGGGGCTTAAACATTGAGCCTTTCTTGAAATCTAAAAGATGGATACATGGACCGGACTTTCTCCAAAAGGAGGAATGTCAATGGCCAAAGAACCCCGACACATCACCAAAAATGTTCCTCCCTCCTGATGACCCTGAGGTAAAAAGGGATGTGATCGTCAACACAGTGACTTTAGAGGAGAAGAGCCCCACCAGTAAACTGATTGAATACTACTCAGATTGGAGCCACCTGAAAAAGGCTGTTGCCTGGATACTGAAGTGGAAAAGCTTACTCCTGGAGATCACCCAAAAGAGGAAGATGGCAAATAGTGGCAATAGAGGAACATTGAAGGAGCATGCTGCAAACTCAAAGGTTGTATTGAGCACTAACGTGACTACTGAGGATATGGACAATGCTGAAAGAGCCATACTGACATTCGAGCAACGGCAACACTTTGAGCAGGATATTGCCCTGCTTGAAAGAGGGAAACACTGCAGGAAAAATAGTCCTATTTTGAAAATGGATCCAATCATGGATAAAGGCATTCTCAGAGTGGGAGGAAGATTGAACAGATCAGCAATGCCTGTATGCAGCAAGAATCCCATAATCATACCTAAAAAATCCCACATATCAGAAATGATCCTAAGACACATACACATCCAAGTTGGTCACTCTGGAAGGAATTATATGCTTTCAAAACTAGGACAAAAGTACTGGATGCCCTCTGCAAACTCCTCAGCAAGAAAAATAATCAGAAACTGCGTCTTCTGCAGACGAATGCAGTCCAAAGTAGGAGAGCAAAAGATGGCGGATCTCCCACCTGATCGCGTGATGCCAGACCTACCACCTTTCACTTCAACTGGCATGGATTACTTTGGACCCTTCGAGATAAAGCGAGGTCGTGCTAATGTCAAGCGGTGGGGTGTTATATTCACTTGCCTGACTAGTCGTGCAATACATCTTGAGGTGGCCAGCAGCTTGGACACTAATTCATGTATCCATGCCATACGCAGATTCGTATGTCGAAGAGGAAATGTAAGAACAATAAGATCTGATCAAGGAACAAATTTCATTGGTGCACAAAAGGAGCTCGAAAAATCACTAAAGGAACTAAACCACGACACAATCCAAAGGAGTCTACTCCTAGATGGAATAAATTGGTTATTCAACCCAGCATCCGGCGCTCACCATGGAGGAGTATGGGAAAGACTCATTAAGTCCTTGAAAAAGATCCTGTGCTCTGTGGTGAGGGAACAAGTTCTCGATGACGAGGCTCTTCAAACAGCTTTATGTGAGGTGGAGGCAATAATGAACGACAGACCCATCACAACTATAACAAACGACTTGAATGATGTGGAACCTCTAACACCTAACCATCTACTCCTCCTTAAAACTAATCCTGTCATGCCAGTCGGACTGTTTGAAAGAGAAGATCTGTACACGAGAAGGAGGTGGAGACAAGTACAATATCTGGCTGACCTTTTCTGGAAGAGATGGGTCAGAGAATACCTCTTCATCATGCAGGAAAGAACTAAGTGGAATAAGATTCAGAAAAACTTCCAAATCGGAGACCTTGTTGTCATCGTGGATGACTCGGCCCCGAGAAACTCCTGGCTTCTAGGACGGATTCTAAAGACCCTGCCAGGAGATAAAGGACTAGTCCGAAGTGTCCTAGTCAAAACAAAAACAAGTGTCTTACAAAGACCTGTTAACAAACTCTGTCTGCTCCTGGAAGCAGAAGAATAGCAGAATAAAATGTACTGCTGAACGAACTCTGAACCCATACGGACTGAAAAGAGCAACTGTAATTGACTGTCTGAATATTGGCTCTATTTTGATGTGCTTAGGTAATTGCTATATAATGAGCAATTAGGGGCTGGAGTGTTAGAGCCATATTTTATGTTAGTTTAAAATCTATTATTATATTAAATTAATTCCTATTTGATTTAAGGGATGTTTATGTTTTATTCTTATCTATTTAAATATTAGATTTAAGTTGGATTGACCGGAGGTATAGCCTAATTAGAGGCAGCCGGCAGAGAGTGGGTGGGGCCGCCAGGCCAGGTTAAGAGCAAGGAAATGAGCTATTGAGAGGGGGAACAGGGGGAATCGAGACTGCTTTAGACCTCACGCTCACACTCACTGATACCATGCTCAACAAGCTGAATTAAATGTTCTGTGATACGAAAGAAAATAAATCATCTGAAACGAAGAAACAAGACTCTGAGTGTAATTGAACAGAGTGTGCGAGTCCAGCGAGCGATCCCCTGTACGGTGAAAAGTTAAAACTAATGTTAATAACTGGCCACAACAGCCACATATCATCCCAAGACTTAAAATCTGCCACAAATCTTGAGAATTCATTCAAGCTTGAATCATATTTCTCCAGGGTAGGAGTATTATCTGCTGAACAAATCCACAATGAGTTGAAGGCAAAATTTGGGGAAAATATGGAAGGGGTGCACCTACAGGAGGGCACTGCCAGAAAAGAGAATGGTCAGTTCATATGTCACCTTGTGTCCGAGGGTGCTGGTGCTGAACCTGTTGAGTTTAGGATTACGTTATCTCCGGAGAGCCAACACTACAATGAGAAGATGTTGAAGAGCATTGACAAGGCAACTCATGACCTGGAAGAACACGTTTCAACCTCCTCCCATCAAGTCAACAAGTACGTGGAGCACACTGGGACTGCTGTTGGAGTGCTGGGCCTCATGATGGGGATGAAAGGAACTGTTGCAGCTTTCGAAGAGGGTGATTATAAAGATGGTGTGATGGGGACTTTGCAAACAGCTCATGGAGTGACAGCTATGACAACATCTGTTATTGCAAAACAAGCCATGGCCTCAGAGACAAGAATCACCAGAGTGGCTTCAAAAATAATGAAGAGCCCTGCAATGAAGGGCACCATGACAGTTATACCACTCGTTGGAATAGGATTTGGGTTTTATAATTTAGAACAAGATTTGGAGAGAGGTGACACACTGGGATACATTGATGCAGGCCTTGATGGCTATATGGTTGCTTTAGATATTATTGAAATGGCTCAGCCTGAACTGGCACCGTTCATAGCGCCTATAAACCTGGCTCTATCAGTAGTCCGGATGGCTGTTGACGATGTTTATATGGGCATACAGACCGAACTAAACAAACTCCCGACGGATGCTGGAGTTCTTGCGAAATTGAGGGCAGTTTCTTTGGGCTTTGTGAAAGGGATTTTTCATTTTGCAATTCATGTGGCAAGTTTGTTTTATGATTGGCATTATGAGGAAATTGAAGAGGGACACAGGCTTGTTGCACAGATATCAGACTATCACAAATATTACAAAATTACGAAGGAACAGGATGGAACGAATGCCATTGATTTTGGTAGTGCTGAGTCCTCTTGGAATGGAGGAGGGATTGATTTCTGCCTCGCTGACCACGGTCAGTCTGAGCTCTGCATGGACTATTTTGTATCTAGTGATGAAAGTTTGAAGAAAAGGTGTTGGAAAATTGATACAACCGGAAGCAAAGATATTATTCTTGGCCTGGGAGAGTCACATCAATTAGAGCACAAGACACTTCAAAATAAAATACTCATCTTCATACCAGCTGGCACTGAGACAGTGGTTTCAGGTTATAAAGCAATGTCAAATACAAGATTTGGGACATACAAGGGAAATAGAGATTCTAATCGTTTCTTTGCTATCCAGAAAGCAGAGGACAAACACATGATTGAAGTCATGTTAAGTTACTACTACTCGCTTTATGGTGAACCAGGAGATGACATATTCTTCCTCGGTCCACAGAAAAGTCATGTTAGAGGTTCTGCAGGAAAAGACACATACATCATTCCAGCTAATGGAGGCAAAACTATCATCGACAACTACGATCCTTCCAAAGAAATAGACACTCTTCATTTCAGTGTTGATTACAGCCACATTTCTGTGTCTAAATCTGGTGATGATGTTGTGTTAATGTATGAAGGCTGTCATACTGTGACTATAGAAAAGTGGTTTTTAGGGGAACCTTATCGTCACATGAACATAATTTCAAGAGACGGAGTCATTTTTGAGATTTCCTCTACAGTGGTTTCTGCTGTTCGGCTGGTGGCCAGAGGAATTAACAAGATGTTCTTGACACGTGGTGAAACTGTGAACGCATCACAGCCCCTTTTACGTACAGTTACAAACCTAGTTGGGTCACGATATGATGACGTGCTCATTGGAAATGGAGAGAAAAACATGATAGATGGAGGAGGAGGTCGAGATCGTCTGATTGGTGGTGAAGGAGAAGACATGTACATGGTGAAAGACAGAAAACATTCTTCAGTATGGATTGAAAATTACTCCAGAGATACAAAAACAGACCTTGCCATTATAGAAGCAAATCTGCACACCTTTAGAGTCAGGGTAGATGGTAACAATGTTGTTCTGAATGCTTTTCATGACAATACAGCCATCCATGTGACTTTAGTGAGTTGGTTCAGATCACCAGCAGACAGACATTTGCTTGTTGTCACAAATGATCTGATCACTTTCACAATCTCAGATAACAAGACTGACTGCCTGCAGAGTGACCCATTCTCCAAGTGCATAAAAAGTAGCAGCATTGACTACAGCAGCTCCTCATCTCCCCTGTCGGTTGACCTTCAGGAGGATGAGGCTTTGGACGGCGTGAAGGAGGTTCGTGGGTCCAAATTTGATGATGTAATCAAAGGGAACAAAGAACACAACATTTTTGTCCCAGGAAGAGGAGAAGATTTCATTCAGGGTAGAGGAGGAGAGGACTGGTACGTTATCACGCCAGGACAAGGAGTAAAAACCATTAACAATCAGTCACCAGATCTAGCCTTGGATATTCTCTTCATGAAAGAACAATATAAGCATATAACGTGTATTTGTGAAGGACAGAGCATCACAATTTTAGTAAACCGCAGTAAAGTTGTCATTTTAGAAAACTGGTTTGATTCAAAGAATTATCAACATCTTCAGATAAAGACCAGTGATGGAATCACAGCTGGACTGATGCCCAACCATAGCAGCTGTGCCAAATCTTTAATGTTCCCTTTAACTGTGGATTATAGAAACCAGAAACCAGAACCACTTAATTCACTTGAAACTCATCTCGCAAAAAAACATTCTAATGTTAAATATGCAGATGAATTATTTCTTGACTATAGTGAATATTGTTACACATACAGAAGCGATAGTCTGCAGGAGAGATTTTGCGGTCTTCAAGGCAAAGTAATGATGATGAATGATGCTGATTCAGTGAAAGAAATGTATGGCTCCTCGGGTTTTGACATCATGGTTGGGAACAGCAATGATAATTTGCTTGACCCTTACACTGGGGGTGCACTGATGTTTGGAGATGAAGGAAAAGACACTTACATAATCAAACACGGATATGGAAACAACTCAATGATTGATAACTTTGCAGAAGATGGGAAGATTGATACTGTGTTGGTTGATATGGATTTCCTTGATGGAAGCCAAGTCTCACTGGACTCAACAACAAGTGATCTAAATGTGATGATAACCACAAAAGGGCAACAATTACAAATCAGTCTTCGTAATTACAATAACGGTAACCAGCATCGGCACCTGGAATTTCAGAGCTCTGATGGAGTTAGTTTTCGATTGAAATCACTAAACTCATCTGGAGATGTCCCTTTATTTCACTTAGAAGCTTTTAAAGTGACGCTGAAACAACTGCAGGTTGACTGCCGTTTGGACCTAAACTCTCAGAGAAATCTGTCAAAGGTCCATACAGTGCAAGGCTGTCCATCCAAGTCCAATGATATACAAGGTAATGCTGAAGACAACGCTCTAATCGGTGGGTGGAAGGATGATGCCTTGGAAGGCGGCAAAGGAGATGACACACTGATAGGAGGGAAAGGGGATGACATCCTCATTGGTGACCTGGGAGACGACACTCTTTATGGCGAGGATGGAAATGACACTATGATGGGAGACTCTGGCCGGGACGTCTTCATTCCTGGACCAGGGGCCGATCTAGTGGATGGAGGTCCTGGCAGAGACACTGTTCTGTACCGGGGTGATCATGACAAAGGCCAAGGGGTTTATGTTAACCTGCTGACTGGACAAGGCCGCTTTGCTGATGCTGAAGGGGACGTGCTGAAAGACGTTGAGACTGTTATTGGCACCATATATTCTGATATCTTGGTGTCTGGTTACGAAAGTTCTCTTCTCAAAGGTTCCGATGGCAATGACATCTTGGTATCCACTGGTGAGGATGATTACCTGATCGGGGGCGATGGAAATGACATCTACATGTTGGCTTTCTACAACGGCTCAGTCACCATTAACAACTGTGCAAAAGACAACGCTACAGACATCTTGTATTTGAGCTCACAGTCAACACCAGTATTTGACTGCCAACTTTTCCCTGAGAGAGTTTTCCTGACTTTCTTTGGAATAAATCAAACTACTGTAAAAATTGCAGTGGAAGACTGGATCAGTGATGATAATGAATGTGGCCATTTGAAGTTGGTTTTCAGAGAGAAGGAGGTGTCAGTGGACAGGCTGCTACATGAGTGTCAGTTGAGACAGAAAGGAGCAGTTTGGTCTTTAGCAATTAGTTGGGTTGTGTGCATCAGTCTTGTCCTCTTCCACTGCGTTGTCATTTTACTAACATACAGAAAATCTGTTTTAAAGGCACGACAACAAAAGACTCAGACACAAACCGACACAAATGTAGGTGCAGAATCGGTTTCAATGATGGGAGAGGAAATATAGAGCTCTGTGATTCTGCAGTTGAAATATATATTTGAACGTGAGGATAAAGGGTCGGAATTGGATCTTATTTAGTTATTTCCCTTACGGAACATGCTGGGGAACAACTTGAGTGAGGACTAATGAGACCAAAGAAACACCACTGACTGCACAAAGCTGATTTTCTACTGACTAATGACAGTGTTCTCATTAAAAACTATTGTGGTGGCAGAATTGAATGTTGTTACATTTGGGATAATTTGGAAACAGATTTTTTGTTGTTTGGGTGAAATTCACTTTTAGGAGGCAAATTATCAAAGCCAGTTATTTGGAGGTCTAAACAAAGTGGACATATTATCATCCCTCATCATCTTGTACCGCTGTTGTTTTGTTATTTTAGCCCTGAATGAGTTTTCTTCTCAATGATGGAAAGCTATTCCTGTTACATCAATCAATAAAATGACTCCCCACACTGACAAGAATACAGACGAGATAAAGGCTTTTGATTGAAATGTAATACTTACCCCATTCACGTAGCTATATTATCTTCTATTTAAAGAAATAATCAAATCTTCTCTTGTCTTTGTGGTTGTCAATGTGGTAGAAAAAATGCAACAGGAGGCCATTAACAACTGGTATTATTGCACAAAAGCATTTAATGTGTTATAGCTCTACGTTTTTTATCATTTGTAATTGCTGTATTGTTTAATTTTCCCAGTAAAACGCTAAATATTGTTTTTCAGCTTCTTTGATGGTGATGTTTGCTTTTTTTCTTTGTCACATATAAATTGTTTAACTATTATTTGAGTCTTTGTGAACAGTTGTTCGGATAAAAAATCATCATTGGATACATGACATGGGTGAAATTATATGGGTTGTTTATATTTTATAAAAGTAAAATGGATCTTTGTGAACATGAGCTTGCTAAATGTATACATTTTCTGAGAAACGGAGTTATTTTTTTTCCGTCTTTATAAACTTTTATAACATTGCTATTAAAGCCGCTCCGAGGAACATTCAGTTGGTGTTAATTCTTGCACCCCCTTAGGACAAAAGCGGTAGTGTTTTTACTATGCCAAATTCATCCTTTTTATATCACTTCAATGTTAAAACAAACATTTCACCTACACTTACCTCAATTTACCGTTTACTTTGCAGTGATGTGTAAAACATCACTTGGGTAACCATGTAGATAAGCACTTCTGCTTTTCTGTAGAATTCTTGATGCAACAAGAGTCGGACAATCGCAGCTGCATTGTCTACATAGAGGCAAACACAATGGCACCATTAAATGTTGTGGTCTTGTAATGTGGCATTAATCCTCTGAAAAATTAGTTCTGCTGTGCCAGATCTGGTTTTAGTTATTGAGCACATGTCAAGAAGACGATGCATCTTGTTTGGATCAAACACACAAACAGGAAGGGCTTCAAGTTCTCTCTTCCTGCATTGACAAAATAATTAGAAGGGAAAATCAACAAAAACATTCAAACATAGTCAATTCAGCTGAAATACTAAATAAATATGGCTAGAATAAAAAGAGAAGAGAATGTTGTTCAATGGATACCAGGATACAATTGCATTTCATTACATGTGTCAGTGTCACCAGTGTGATATCGACACGCCCATATCGACACCATGAGTGTCGATCTGGGCTCTCTCCTCTGTATTACCAGCGTGTTTTTGAAATGTGGGGCTACTGCTTCATGTATTATACAGGAGTACTTGGTCATTGCACATTCATACTCCTGTGCAGTTGTGGACTCTTTGAAACACTCCTTCATGAGTGGTTCCAGGTGATCTGTGAAGTCAAGATATCCATGATTTTAGATTTGAAATTATTTAAATTATCACAGATTATACCAGCACCCAAAAAATGTATGAAATAAGCTAAACTGTATTGTAATGTTCTGCATAACACCACTGTACCTTACCAACATTAACTTATTAAAATATTCGGACATGTTTGATAATAAGTTTTAAATGTGTACATTTTTCATTAAAAATGAATAGGTCCAACGTTATATAAATAAGATTATTTGAGCTACCACTGATGTCCTTAGACAACAACAATTAGCATTTAACGGTTACTGTAACACACGTCCAGGTTATGATGTTTGTAGCAGAAAGCAATATAAATAAGTGCTGCAATAATAAAAATAACTTTGTTAACTTTTCTCTACGTAGGCCAGGGCTAACTTTACACCAAGATATCCTGACAAAATCATAAAATTAAATGAGCATCTACTTACCTCCCTCGTGTCCATTTGTTCCTCCCAACAGAAACTGTAGGGCCAAATGATTTCCGCGATAATGAAACGCAGACAGAATCACGGAATTGGCCAATATGTTAAATGCGGAATATTGCGGAATTTGCCATAATTTGGCTTTACGTATTTGGATGATTTGTATTTGTTATTTTATTGCATTTCTTTAGGAAGCGAGTGAAAGAGAGACGGCAGGGTGCATGGCCATGAGGTAATGTATTTATATGTGACTATGTCAGAATATTAATGGTAATATGACCACGGTGAAGCAAAATAAACTTTGCTAAGTAGTAGTAATAAACACAGGCTTTTCCCATGTGCCATCGCAAGTCGTTTTGAAAATCACCAGGAAAAATTGGACCTGTGCAAAGGCATTTATAAAACCCACATAAAAATAGCATTATTTTCACTGATTCCATGGTTTTCTTTTACATGTCAGTTATGATCATCAGAGTAAAAATTAGACTGTTTCAGAAATATTTAAAAGTATATCGTAGTATGAGGTTTAATGTGCGGATGTGTTTCTTTTTTTGTCGCCTATGATTCTTTCACTGTTAATTTTGGTGTTTCTGAAGAGTTGATTAGATTAAAAAAATTATATAATTTAAAGTTTGAACTTAAAAATGGTGTAGGTTAATGGTTTTCACTATTTTATGAAAATAATATGACTGTTCTTTGTGTAGGCCTAGCCAACATGAGATTGTATCTATTCATTACTCTAGGAGGTGAATGATACAACACGCATTAAAACAAAAAGCTAGGATATGACTAAATCATACTACCACTTGGTCTACTAGCCTGTGTATGCTAATAAGATAGGCTTACAACACATCAACAAACAGCGCTATCCATTGCTCTGAAGCAACAGCTGTTATCGTAACATAGAGACAGTGCATAACGCGTCATAATCTGAGGCCACGCCCATCGTGGGGGAAAACAATACACAGCGCTCCATTCACTTTGTATTGAATGACACCCGTATTCGGCAAACAAACTTAATAAAAACGTAATACGACATGCCTTTCACAAATACACGTTACTTTCTTTAAAGCCACGGCTCTTGCCTGTCTATACGAGCTGTTTTGGTGAAAAAGTATCGAGTAATTTTCAATATCGAGACAAAACTCTTAACTAATGTATGCTGAATGCTAGGCTAATGTTAGCCTTCTGCTGTAGGCTAACCATAGGCTAAACCTCACGGACGGGAAAAAACACCTCAATATTAAAAGAAAGTAACGTGTTCTTGTTAAATGGATGTTCGATTACGTTTTAATTAAGTTTGTTTGCAGAAGACAGGTCTTTTCAATACAAAGTGAATGGAACGGTTTTCAACGGTTTCCCCCACGATTGGTCCGAGCCGGTCCGACCGGACAAAAACACCTCAATATTGAAAACTACTCAATTATTTTTCACAAAAACAGCTCATATAGACAAACAAGAGTCGTGGCTTTCAAGAAAGTAACGTTTTTTTCTTAAATGGATGTTTGATTAAATTTTAATTAAGTTTGTTTGCAGAAGACAGGTCTCCTTCAATACAAAGTGGATGGAGCGCTGTTCAATGTTTTCCCCCACGATGGGCGTGGCCTATTTCATGCACTGTCTCTATACTCAGAGAGATAGATAGAGAGAGAGAGAGAGAGAGAGAGAGAGAGAGAGAGAGAGAGAGAGAGAGAGATAGAGAGAGAGAGAGAGAGAGAGAGAGAGAGAGAGAGGGAGAGAGAGAGACAGCGGGAGAGGGAGAGGGAGAGAGACTAATATGTGCCGAAAATGTAATGCCGAGTTGGAAATATTTCAGCTTTACACCTGATGCAAAGGTGAGCCCCTGGATATCACGTAGGATACACTGATAATTGTGTAATTAATTTATATTTTATAGCATGTCTCTTGTTACTTATGATACGTTACTCTCTCACTAAACAGCCTCGTGGAAATTATAGGTATACATTTTTCAGATTAACTAACGGAATTCGGTATGTGGTGCTTTAGTGCGTGCTGTGTGTGTGGTGTGTGGTGTGTGTGTGTGTGTGTGTGTGTGTGTGTGTGTGTGTGTGTGTGTGTGTGTGTGTGTGTGTGTGTGTGTGTGTGTGTGTGTGTGTGTGTGTGTGTGTGTGTGTGTGTGTACCCTAACCACCCAGCGTGTATTGCCTGAATCTAATCGCCGATTTCAGGAAACATAGGGCGGGCTGTGGGACCATAGGGATGACACCCCCCTACTGTCACCATTTATCCAATATCAATCGATCCATCAGAACTAAATAAATCACAGAAAAGCAGCACACAATATAACAGGCCATGAAATATAAGTTCACTCACCAAAGCTGAAGACTCACTTGGAAAACCACTTCAATGACGTTGGTAAAAATCCTCATAACCCGTTAGCCGTTAGCTTGTTCTTCACCGACTACTCCACAGTAAATCCCGGTTACTTTTGCCGCAGTTTGGGTGAAAATGAAATCCCGTGGCAGGTGGGGAACAAGGTGATTTAGCTTTCCTCCAGATAGTAAGGCTCTCAAATTTGTTCTCCAATAGATTATCAACTTTATTCATGTTTAGTCCCGTTCACTGGCGATGTTTTAGCTTAATATCTTCTCCCCTAACTTTTTCACAGCTACAATTTTCGCGCCGTACACATGCACAGCCAATCAAATCTTGATTATGAAATGACCTCTTCTAATTGGTCCATGGAAATGACGCTGTAGTGGGGCTTCGGGCCAATCCAGTACCACCTGTCATCAAATTAATTCAGTCTACATTCAATAGCATAACACTCTGAGCATGCGCATTTAAATTTTCATATACAATCACAAGAATAGGCTACACATTACGTGAGAGGGCCAAACCTCTATTTTTTTTATATATAAGTTTTATTATAAATTCTATTTTATTAATAATATAATTGTTGGCTTGTAGCCTACTGTTCTTTCTTCTGACGGCAGTTTAGGGGACTAGCTCTGAAGAGGTCTGAGATTCGACTATATATAGGCTAGTCCTAACTGTGTATACACTTTATATATTAAAATGTAATATTCTAAAATGCTTTTATTATATGTACCACCTACTATCATCTTGACATACAACTGCATACACATTTCACCAAAATAAATTAAATTAAGTGTTTGATGCTCAAAATGTTATTCGTAGAGAACCCATCGACCCAAAAAGTTGGTGCCACCTTCCATATTGTGAGGTCTCGGTGACTAGCCCTGAGTTCCAATACCCATACTATCTACTATTCAGTATGCCAGAAAAAGATTTAGGATGTCCCAATACATGCAGGTCAATCGTAGTATGCTGAAGATACATAAATGCCCCACTAACTCCAATAGCATTTTGCAGTATTCGTCTTTATTCTTGACATAATGAAAAAAAAAACTTCCTTATTTCATTTTTTTCTCTCCTGTGGCCCTACAACTCTTCTGTACTTTAGTATGTAGTGTAGTAAAAAGAAAAAGTATGTGATTTGGAACGCAGGGCGTGTAACATATTGTATCTTCTTAGGATCTTTACCTTCTTTAAAGCATTGACTACCAACACTGGACTTTACCTGTGAGGAGATTGTATGGAGGAATATAGATGCCAGGCAGTTGTAGTTACTTCAGGGTATAGTTGAGTAAAAGCCGGTGTGAATTTACAACATACAAACACAGTTTAAACATCCTGGTGCTTTATTGTCTTCAATTCTGACATTAACAGCTGGAGAAAGAAGCAAAAAGAGAGAAGGAATAATAGTAATAATAATAATAAACATTGACGAACCATTTCTGATACAGAAAATACAGAGTTTATGGAGAATGATTTATAAGAAAAACTCAAAACCTTTTAAGCTGAGCCGTCGGACTCACGGGGCGATTATGAAAACACAATAAACTTGATATTGACTTTTGTGTTGGAAACCTGAAGATCACGTATCACTTTTTTTTAAAGCTATAGTGCGTAACTTCTGTCGCCCCCCAGGAGGAATTTCTGAGTAATAACAGCAACAATGTCGGTGCATCTACATGAGGTAAAGCCTTCAGTGACGGCGCATGGATTTTATACCTTCTGCTGTACATCCAGGTTTTTTCTCTTAGCAGTAGAATCAACAACTGAAACATTTCTTGGGCTTTTCTCGAGATTTTTCTGAGCTCCTGCACCAGTGAGTGGGGAGGGGAGTGTGGGGGGGACACCAGTTTGTAAACGCTGCCATACTGAGAAATACAGAGAGAGTTTTGTGGCGCTGATGTGCTTGATCAACTTTGTGTCAACTCATTAGGCGATGGCTTGAATGTAACCGACATAAATTTATATGGAAAAAGTTACGCACTAGAGCTTGAAAGCCAGAGGATTCAGTGGTTTAGTCTGAAAACAGTTCTAGATTCTGGACTAAAGATATCTGGAACAAAGATCTCCCATCATCTACAAACAGGATTTCTGCCTCAAAAATGACACAAAATAAACTGTTGCAAAAGCAAAAAAATAAAAGACAATTTTTCTTGATCTTCTTAACGTTAAAGGAAAAACAATGGATAAAAATACTGTGAGAATGGAAATATGGAGAAATAACCCGGCGTTATAGAAATGTTAAGGAGCCACAGATGCATCGCTAAAACAAAACCATAGTATACCAAGTATTAAATTTAGTAAAACAAAAAAAACTGCCCGAAATTAATCCAATCCTGCGATGATGATGTATCAGAAATAATATTTAAAAAATTCTTCTCAGTTTGAAACTAAATCGTCTTGATCGCCAAAAATCAAGTTCATGTAATAACAAAGGAATGATTCTGACTCTGGTTTGATCGTTACAAGCAAATCAAAAGTTGATATTTGAGAATGTTGCACTAATTAACATAATAGAAAAAAAAATTAAGCACACTTAAGAAACATTATAAGTCCCATGTTCGTTTGGTTTAGTACATCAATCATATTCTATTAAAAAGTTAACGCTTTTAAATTTGCCTCATTTGGAGATTTTTTTTAAACTGTTTTGTCCAAATTGTGTGTTACAGGAGAATAGTATGTGGGCAACAGGAATTATTTTTGATTATGCAATAATGAAACAATTTAGTTGTCTTGTGTTTTTAATTTTAAGTCTTAATTGTGATCGTCAGGGTGGAAGTCTCAAATATGAAAATGTTAATGTCAGACCCAAAAACTTAAGATGGTAATGAATGCGCACACACACACCAGACACACACACACACACACACCAGACACACACACAGTCACACACACAGATCATTAATATTTACAGAACACTGAAGAAATAAAGGAAATGTCTGCGGCTAATTTTCTGTATCATTTGTTTCTCTGGTATAAAAACTTTCAGACCAAATGTTTTATGCTTTATAGAGATTAATCTTTTCTTTACAGCAGAGTACGAGTGCCACATTAAGGAAATAATAATAATAATAATCCTTGAGGAATTATTAATATTTAACATTACCAAAATAAAGTCATAATTTTACAAGGAAAAAAAATGTATATGTTACTTCAAACCTACAAATGATTGAGAGCAGTGATTTGTTTGTAAGTGTGTGTGTGTGTCGTGTGTGTGTGTGTGTGTGTGTGTGTAGGTGTGTCTCAGGCTGATCCACGTCAACACGTCCTGATACTTATGACAACATGGTGCCAATTTGCCAAAAAATGTAAGAATTTTCTTATTTGTGATAGTAGCTATAACTTCACAGTATCCTTTTGAAGTTTACATTACTGTTCATAATAATCTATTCAACTCTGGATAGATTTTCTCTCAGATAACACAGCCTAAAACTACCAATTATTTTCTTATAAAATTAAGACTTTTTATCTCGTAAATGAACAACTTTTTTCTGATAATATTACAGCTATTCTCCTCATTCATTTATTTATTAATTTTCCTCACTGTGGGCCTAATACTCCGTTGTTTTTCTTGTCTGAATTTATAGAAGTATTTGTATTTGAAAAGTAAACCAGGACGACTGGCTGTCCGACAAGATTTGAAAAAAAAAAAAAAAAAAACTTAAAAAGAAAAAAAAAATACTTGAAAAGATTCAGGACATTTCCAAAAGATTCCACAACAACATTTACTGATTTCCAAACTCATCCAAAGTCTCTTCACTTCAAATCTGAGGAAGTTTCCAACACAAAACAGATGCAATACTTTATATAAACACTCCGATAGTCTCCCTCCCTGTACCTGGTTTCTCTTAGTAGAAGAAGAAGCCTTGTGTATTTAAAAAGGTGCATTCACACTAGGCCCAGTGTTACCGAACTGAACTGTACTGTTTTTAATGTTCGTGGAGGGGAACAGTTTGATATAAAGTGAGGTCAGGACAGACAGACAGACAGACAGACAGACAGGCAGACAGGCAGACAGACAGACAGACAGACAGACAGACAGACAGACAGACAGACAGACAGACAGACAGACAGACAGACAGACAGACAGACAGACAGACAGACAGACAGACAGACAGACAGACAGACAGACAGGTATTGGGTGGAGGGGAACAGTCTGATATAAAGTGAGGTCAGCAGGACTCTGTCTATGCTGCTGCTCCTACATGAGCATCCGTACCGTGCTGAAGCTCACCTCTTCCAACCGGGCCAGGGCCAAGGAAGCACTGGGAGAACACACTATACTGTGTGTGTGTGTGTGTGACTGTGCCTGTGTGTCTGTGTCTCTGTGTGTGTGTCTGTGTGTGTGTGTGTCTGTGTCTGTGTCTCTGTCTCTGTCTCTGTCTGTGTGTGTGTGTGTGTGTGTGTGTGTGTGTGTGTGTGTGTGTGTGTGTGTGTGTGTGTGTGTGTGTGTGTGTGTGTGTGTGTGTGTGTACACAGAGCAGGAGCACTAGGAGAACACACTAGACTTTATGGGGCAACAGGGCCAAGGGACCGGTACACATGGCCTAGTGTGAATGTGCCTTTAATGCACAAAATTGAAAAAAAAAAACAATCAGATTTTAATCATCTTTAAAAGAGACAATCCCGTTCTTTTCATGTTTGTGAGTCTAGATGGAGCACGAAGATAAATAAATCCTTGTGCTGACGAGAAAGGATGAAAGGGTTTGAACGATAACCTGAAGATACCTGCTGGACCTTTGGGGAAGAATCGGGAAAGTCTTTGGATGACGTCATTGTTTTAAACCTGGTTCACACAGTCACAGTGTTCTCAAGAAAAAGTCTCTCTGGATTGTCCGCCATTTTGTCTATGACATCATCATCATCATCATCATCATCATCATCAGTTCAGTTGAAGCCCGTTTCAGTTTCACGGGAGAGAAAAAATAAATTGTCTTTTTTCATTTTGCAATTCAAGAAAAAAGTCAAAATGTCAGACTGTGTGGGGGGAGGTGGGGGGGGCGCCCTTAGCTCAGTTGGTAGGGCGCCCCCCCCCATGGGCCTCGGCCAGCAGCGGACCTGGGTTAGATTCCAGCCCGCGGTCGTCCTCTGCATGTCACTCCCCTCTCTGCCCCATTTCAACTCTGTCTCTACACTATCAATAAAGCATAAAAATGCTAAAAAAAAGTCAGACTGTGGTCCAGCTGGAAAGATATTGACAGATTTGAACTTCCAGGATCAATAACTCATAAGTAAAATGTTATTCAAACACAAACGCTGCATCGTTACTCCTTACAGAAGGAAATCAGGGCAGCAAACTCCCTAACTTCTTTTAGACTCAAATTGAGTTTTCTAGTTCTTAATAATACATGACTCGCTAACTTGTGTGTGAGTGTGTGTGTGTGTGTGTGTGTGTGTGTGTGTGTGTGTGTGTGTGTGTGTGTGTGTGTGTGTGTGTGTGTGTGTGTGTGTGTGTGTGTGTGTGTGTGTGTGTTGCTTGTGTTTATTGTCCTGTATAATGTATGTGTTCACTGTTTGTGTAATGTGGATAACACGAAAAATATTCTTAAAAAAATTAAATAAAAAAAATATACATTTATTTTTCTCATGAGTTAATGATCCTGAAAGTTCCAATTCATCTATATCTTAACAGCTTTACCACGGTTACATATTGCGAGGGAATGCAATTAAACCTCCTCTCCGCGTGACCGTTTGACCCTTTAGGGGCTCCGTGCATTTCCTCTGTCAGGAAGCTAAAGCCTCATGTGACGAGACTTTCAAAATAAAATGTTCAATCATCACGAAAAGCTTCTTCAGTTCTTTGATCCATGTGATCTGCAGCACCATGAAGGTTCTTTAAAGGTGTAGTCAGTGATTCTGGAGAACGCTTGTTGTCAGAATCACTTTTTGCTCAAAATCAGTGAATATCTCCTCATGATCCGTTACCTGTCTGTACTGTGTGTGCGCTGAATAAAAACCTGGTGTTAATACACAGCCTAGGCTCTGTGAACTGGTATGTAAACAAAGGAGTTACACCTTAGCTAGCAACATGCATGTTTATTGTTTACAGAGCCTAGGCTGTGTATTAACCCCAGATTATTTTTTTAGCTCACACACACACACACACACACACACACACACACACACACACAGGTTGTGGATCATGAGGAGATATTCACTGATTTGACCAAAAAAAGTGATTTTGACAACAAGCGTTCTCCAGAATCACTGACTCTACCTTTAACTCAAAATGTCCGTGCACAGAGCCTGTAATCCTGTGTATTAACTCTCTCTCCTTTCCAGCACACACTCACAGTACAGACAGGTAGCGGGGACACCAGTTTGTAAACGCTGCCATACTGAGAAATACAGAGAGAGTGTTTTGTGGAGCTGATAGGCTTAATAATCAACTTTCTGTCAACTCATTAGGCGATGGCTTGAATGTAACCGACATACATTTCAATCAAGCGTTCTCCAGAATCACTGACTCTTAACGCAAAATGTCCGTGCACAGAGCCTGTAATTCTGTGTATTAACTCTCCTATTTTTTTTCCCAGCACACACACAGATCATTTGGAGATATATTCACTGATTTTCACAATCAAGCGTTCTCATGAATTGGCTGTGTGGCCCTTTAATGCGTGGTGGTGTTGTGGTGTGTGCGGTCACCGTCTCTGCTGGCTGTACACGGGGAAAGCCAGCGTGACGTTGAGAGAGTCATTGTGTTGAACCAGAGACGTGTGTTGGTAATGCAGCACCAGCTCCTTCAGAGATCCATACAGGTTATAGGGCTCTGCAAACCCAAAGCCAGTCACCGTCTTATTGATCACGCAGTGTTTCACCTCGCCCTCCACACTGAAGAACACAGAGAGAGAGAGAGAGAGAGGGACAAGAGATTAGAATTATGAAGCAGAAGTACGTGATAGAGTATGCACAGTTCATTACAGTGTTTCACTTCTCCCTCCACACTGAAGAACACAGAGAGAGACAGAGAGAGACAGAGAGAGAGAGAGACAGAAAGAGAGAGAGAGAGACAGAAAGAGAGAGAGAGAGAGAGAGAGAGAGAGAGAGAGAGAGAGAGAGAGAGCGAGAGAGAGACGGAGAGAGAGGGACATGAGATTAGAATTATGAAGCAGAATTAAAGGAGAAGTACGTGATAGAGTATGCACAGTTCATTACAGTGTTTCACCTCTCCCTCCACACTGAAGAACACAGAGAGAGAGAGAGAGAGAGAGAGAGAGAGAGAGAGAGAGAGAGAGAGAGAGACAGAGAGAGAGAGAGAGAGAGAGAGAGAGAGAGAGAGAGACAGAGGGACATGAGATTAAGTTTAAGTTCACAGCCATTAAAACAAACATCTGTCAGCTGTTTGTACACACTAGACAAGGGCCTGTATCTGGTTTTAAAGGGTATGCAGCGGGTGTGAAAAGGTGAAGGGTTTTAAAACGCCTAACTTTTTCAGTCGTACCCGTCTAAGGTCAAACCAAAATTGTTCTATAAATTCTTACAAATTCTTAGAACAAAAACAGGCGGACAAATTGCCATTGCCATAATTTTATTTCTTGTGCACTGATCGCCAAACACACACACACCCCTCACCCGCGCACCAGACACACACCACGCCCCACCCCCACACAGGTAAAGAGTTAGAGATACTCACACCGCAGAGCAGGCGTAGCAGCCCGACACACACACACACCCCCTCCCTACCACCCCCCACACACAGGTAAACAGTTAGAGATACTCACAGACACACACACACACACACACACACACAGGTAAAGAGATAGAGGTACTCACACCACAGAGGGAGGGAGGGACAGAGACGGACAGAGACACACACACACACACTGCAGGACGCAGAGTGGTGCTGGGGCGACATCTCCAGGTAACACACACACACACACACACACACACACAGACACACACACAGACAGACACCCCCCCCACACACAGGTAAAGCGATAGAGGTACTCACAGACACACACATAACACACACACATAACACACACACACACACACACACACAGACACACACACCCCCCCCCCCACACAGGTAAAACGAGAGAGATACTCACACCACAGAGCAGGCGTAGCAGCCCGGCACACACCCCCCCCCCCCACACAGGTAAAGCGATAGAGGTACTCACACCACAGAGCAGGCGTAGCAGCCCGACACACACACACACCCCTCCCTACCACCCCCCCACACACAGGTAAACAGTTAGAGATACTCACAGACACACGCATAACACACACACACACACACACCCCCAC
>NC_137231.1:35133484-35138484 GCF_949987685.1 Ammodytes marinus
GATGTTCGACAGCTGAGAGATTCAGAGGAAGACGCCAATTCCGACATTGAGGGCTTTGACGAAGAGGAATATGAAGGTGACATGGATCCATTTGAAGACGGGTAAGAGCATTTATTTGACAAAACGTCTGTTTTTGTAATGGAAGCTAAGTGTGAACATGTAAACTAGCTTGAATGTTGCGTCCGTGACGTGACCGATTTTTTTTTTGGAACTGACGTGACAGAGCTGTATACTCTTGTCGCCAGCCTTCTGTTGTTTGAAAACAAGTAATAGTTTGAAAACAAGTAAAAGTAAGCAATCTTCCCCGTGTGTCTCAATTTTGTTTGCTAGCTGTCTCGCATAAATGGACACCCGGGGTGTGTGTGTGTGTGTGTGTGTGTGTGTGTCAATATTTTGACACACACACACAGCGCTGTCTGTTGTGGGAGATGGAAAGCCGTCATTTAGTCTGGCTGAGGGGAGGAGACAGAAGTTACGAGAGAGAGAGAGAGAGAAACAAACAAACTGTAGTAGGCTATACAGCTGTTTATAAACGGGTATAATAATTTATTTTAGAAATTGCAAATGAAGCTCTGTGTGTAAATGTAAGATAGCTTGAATTTTGCATTCTTGACATTACAGGGACTGATTTCTCTATTGATAGCACTACTTTTGTTTACTTTTGTTTGAAAATAATAGTAATAGATGTGTATTCTGTGTAAAAGTATTTCCCTTTACAATTTACAAATAGTACAGAATGGAAATGTTTTTGCATCGACTTTTATTACACTGTTGTTTGCAAATACAAGTTGTGAAGTTTAAATATTTTTGTTATGAGATAATGAGACTGATTTCTGTGAATCTGTGGCAGCACCAGGTCCAGGAGAAGAGGAGAACCACCCGCAAAGAGGTCCCGTGTCCTAACTCCACCAGCACCCCCTACGCAGCAGCGGGCTTGGAAGACTGAGGAAGACCAGGACACCGCTCCTCCTGTCTCCAGGTTTCAACCTGCACGCACCCCTGGCCCACAGCTAGGCACGCACTTCTACACACCAATTGAGCTCTTCAAATTGTTTTTCACTGCACACACTGTACACACACTCTGTAGCAACACAAATAAACAGGCTGCCAAAAAAATTGCCATGGGTAAAAAGTTTAAATGGACTGATTTGACAGTTGAGGAGTTTTACAAGTACATTGGACTCCTCTTTTACATGGCCCTGGTTAGACTACACCACATTGCTGATTACTGGAGGCAGAACCACAGTTTAACCTGTCCATTTGCCGCAACAGTCATGAGTAGGGACATATTTGGTGTCATCTCCTGGAACTTACACATAAGTGATCCAGATGAAGATGTAAACAATGATAGGAAGAAGGGAACGCCACAATTCGACAAACTCTTCAGGGTCAAACCTCTCCTCAATTTGATCAAAACCGCAGCAAAGACCTATTTTCATCCATACAAAAACCTAGCTGTGGATGAAAGGATGGTTGCCTCAAAGGCTAAAACTGGAATTACTCAATACATGAAGGCCAAACCTACTAAGTGGGGTTTCAAATTGTTTGTTTTGGCGGACTCAAGCAATGGCTACACCATAGATTTTAACATTTACACAGGGAAAAGTGACATCCCCTCCGGACACGGCCTCTCTTACGATGCTGTAATGTCAGTTTTTGTTTTTGTAAACCACATTTAGTCCCGTTTTTATTAGTCAACAATAAAGCATTATATATTTGATTATAGTCTTCGTCACATGACCACCATTTACGTTGCGTCTCGTCTCGTTTCTGTCACGTGATAAATGTTCGTTGACGACGATATTTTGTCATACATTTCGTTGACAAAAACAACACTAGTATCAAGTCATTATTCAGTCTCATTTTGCTTAATTCCTCATATGTGGTCAAAGTAGAGTAAGAGACTATTTGTATTTTGGGAAATTTGATTTTAGTCATGTTTTTTGCACTTCCCAACTTTTTTTGGGAAAATGACAGTGCATTATAGAAGCTAATGCTTTGTAAATGGGGATAATGCTTTCGCTCAGCAGGATAGTCTTTTTGTTTTCATGCCTGTTCACTTTTCTTGGCTCATTTGTTGTCTGTCTGTTCTCTTCCAGTTTTCCCTGGTGGAGACGAGACGGTGTGGATCAGGTCCTGGCAGCATCTGAAGTTCTCCTGCATCCACACTATTCATATTTTATTTTAGTATTAGCATGTTAACATTAGTCAATTATTGTATTCCTTCGCTAAGCTAATGTTTTGGAGAGGCAATTTCAAGAGCCAAAACAATTTGTCCTGGTGAATAAAGGTATTATTTCACATAAGTTTCCACATTTTTCAAAAATCTGACTTCAAATTGCAGCATTTGTGTCAAAATATTTTTGTTCACATTGGACTAGGGCAAAATTGAACCTTCCTAACTGAGAGCTGAGAGTGTTCTGAACATTTTAATATGAATCAGCTGGGTATTATGTTATCTACTTGCCCTCTAAAATGGTAATTTATAAAAGCATGTAAAATCGAGAAAATGCCCTTAGATCTCAACCAAAAAAACGTTTGGACAAAAAGATCATTTTAGTCATGTTTTTTGCTCTTCCCAACCTTTTTATGGAAAAATTCCAGTACATTTTAGAAGCTAATGTTCTGGAGAAGCAATTTCAAGAGCCAAAATAATTTAATCAGATGAATAAAGGTATTATTTCACCCAAATTTCGAAATTTTTCAAAAATCGGACTTCAAATTTCAACATTTATGTCAAAATATTTTTTTTTTACATTGGACTAGGGCAAAATTGAACCTTCCTCACTGAGAGCTGAGAGTGTTCTGAACATTTTGATATGAATCACCTGGGTATTATGTTATCTACTTGCCCTCTAAAATGGTAATTTATAAAAGCATGTAAAATCGAGAACCAAAAAACCAAAAAACGTTTGGACAAAAAGATCATTTTAGTCATGTTTTTTGCTCTTCCCAACCTTTTTATGGAAACATTCTTGTACATTTTAGAAGCTAATGTTTTGGAGAAGCAATTTCAAGAGCCAAAATAACTCAATCAGATGAATAAAGGTATTATTTCACACAAATTTCGAAATTTTTCAAAAATCGGACTTCAAATTTCAACATTTATGTCAAAATATATTTTTTTTACATTGGACTAGGGCAAAATTTAACCTTCCTAACTGAGAGCTGAGAGTGTTCTGAACATTTTAATATGAATCAGCTGGGTATTATGTTATCTACTTGCCCTCTAAAATGGTAATTTATAAAAGCATGTAAAATCGAGAAAATGCCCTCAGGGCTCAGAGGGTTAATACATAGCTTAGGCTCTGTAAACTGGTAAACAAAGGGGGCTTACGGTAGCTAGCAACATGCCCATGTAAAGAGATATAGACTGTGTATTAACACTGGATTTTTTAAAATTTGATTTGGACAAGAAGTGTTCTCCAGAATCACTGACTCCACCGTTAAGTATGGCGTATTGCGCTGTAATGTATTTCATAGTATTTTACAGTAACACACCTGTCTGTGTGTGTTGAATAGCAGTGTATGGTGAGTTAGCCTTTAGCTCTGTGTATAGTATAGCAGTGTATGGTGGGTTAGCCTTTAGCATAGCATATTAACGTACCTGTGTGTATTAAATAGTACTGTAGTAGGTTAGCATAGAGTATTAGCGTGCCTGTGTGTATTGAATAGTAGTGTATGATGGGTTAGCCTTTAGCTCTGTGAATAGTATAGCAGTGTATGTAAGGTTAGCATAGCATATAGCATAGCATATTAGCGTACCTGAGAGGTCCTGGTGTACTCCTCATACAGCCGGTCGTACTCTCGGTTCTTCTCCTGATACTGAAGGTGATACTCATGGAGCTTCTTCCCCACGGCTTCTATACTGTCCTCCTTCACCACCTGGTCCTACACACACACACACACACACACACACACACACACACACACACACACACACACACACACACACACACACACACACACACACACACACACACACACACACACACACACACACACACACACACACACACACACACACACACACACACACACACACACACACACACACACACACACACACACACAACAACAAGATGTCAGACCCTTTGGAAGGAAAAGTAGTACTTTAAAGGTGCTCCGAGGAACTTCTAGTCCTACACAACAACACACAACAACAATATGTCAGGACAACACAGACCATGTATCCTTGTCTGATTTACAGTTGTACAAATCGCTTACACATTTTATTTAAATTTTATTCTATTCTAGACTGACTGACTGACTGACTGACTGAGTGTTTGTGTTTGTGTGTGTGTGTGTGTGTGTGTGTGTGTCTGACTGACTGTCAGTGTGAGTTTGTGTTTGTGTGTCTATCTATATATCTATCTATCTATCTATCTATCTATCTATCTATCTATCTATCTATCTATCTATCTATCTGTCTGTCTGTCTGTCTGTCTGTCTGTCTGTCTGTCTGTCTGTCTGTCTGTCTGTCTGTCTGTCTGTCTATCCATCCATCCATCCATCCATCCATCCCTCCATCCCCCCCTCTCTCTCTCTCCATACCTGCTGGTGCTTGGATACGGGGTAGAGCAGCTTGACGTCCAGCTTGGGGTTGTACTGAGCCAGAGACTCGTGTCTGTAGTGGTTGATGAGCTCCACCACGGAGCTGAAGGTCAGGGGGTCAGAGAAGCCGTATTTACCCTCACGATGGAAGATCTTTATCAGCTTGTTGTTGCCCCCTTTCCTGGAAGATTATGGAGGAGAAAAATCCACACGTTAAAATAAACGTACACTGTATTTATATGTATGTAATAATGTACACAATGTATCAAAGAAAACCAAGTCTGTGACCACCTTTAAACTCTTTTATTGTCTTGTTTTATTTGTGCCTTTTTATTTGTATATGTATTCTATTTGTAACTTGTATTTCTCTGCCCTGCCGAGGGACAACAGATGTAAATTAGACCTTTTTTTACACATTAATATGCATTGTCCCTAATAAATAAATA
>NC_137231.1:35140984-35165984 GCF_949987685.1 Ammodytes marinus
AAACACACAAAGAAGAAAAGGAAAATAATCAAAAAGGATTCAATATTTTGACCAAAACACACAAAATTCAAGATGGTGTATTTGTCATCATATGCACATTAACAGTAACAGCAGCAGAGTGTGTGTGTGAGTGTGTGTGTGTGTGTGTGTGTGTGTGTGTGTGTGTGGTTAAGTTCAAAAGATCGAAATAACGTCACCATTTCAACCTTCAAAATTAAACATGGAATCAACAATGATGTCATGTTCAGCATGTGCACCAAAACGCACGCGCACCAACACACACACAAACACACACACACACACACACACACACACACACACACACACACACACACACACACACACACACACACACACACACACACACACACACACACACACACACACACACACACACACACACACACACACACACACACACACACGTAGCAGCAACCAAAAAGACAGCATAGCAAATGACGAAAAACACCAAATGTTGAATCAAGATTTGGACAATCGTGACACCACTGATATTGAGTGCGTTCAAGAGGAATTTAGTTTTGGTCAGAAGCAGCAAACTGAATCAAGCTCTGAAGGAAAATGAAGAAAAATTCCCTACAGAACATCAGATCGACCATTCAGCTTGATTTGATAAAAAGGTCTCCATACAGGTTTCCAAGTTGACCTTTAGCCTCAATTCCCTTTTCCTGCGTAGGTTTTCAAACACGTTTAAATGCATTATTGGAGAAGCAGAACCCATTAGGTTTTATGGAATAACTCAGATACACAAACACCATTTTACAAAATGTCTCGGGGCGATCTGCGGACACATTTCTCCTCTCCATTCTGACTCGGAATACCACGAGTTGTTTAGGGTTTATTCTGCATAAAGAAACCTTGTTGTCCAAAAATCAGTGAATATCTCCTCATGATCCACTACCTGTCTGTACTGTGTGTGTGCGCTGCAAAATAAATACAGTGTCAATACATACACAGCCTAGGCTCTGTAAACTGGTACGTAAACAAAGGGTACACAAACAAAAGGGGGGGCCCAGCGTAGCTAGAAAACATGCCCGTTTACAGAGCCTAGGCTGCGTATTCACCGTGAATTTTTTTTCAGCACACACACACACAGTACAGACACAGGTAGCATGTCATGAGGAGATATTCACTGATTTTAGCAAAAAAAAGTGATTTTGACAACGAGCGTTCTCCAGAATCACTGACTGCACCTTTACCGTGCGGTCTGCGCTCCTACCTGGCGTCTGCATGGTGATGTAGCAGAGGATTTTGGCCTCAGACTCGGCCCGGCCTCTTTGATCCATAATCGGGCTTTAAACGTTCACCAAACTCCCACCACGATTCAGAGGTTAAAAACTACAGATTCTTCTTCTATGGATCTCATGACGTTGTTGTTTTAACAGCCGAGCGCTTTGGAAAAAAGCATGGCGTCACCGCGAAATTCTTTTTTTATCCAACTATCAAGCCAATTTTTAAAAAATGCTCCCGATGGCACTGAAAATATCCTTTTTTCCCCTCTCTCTCTCTTTAGGTAGATTTTATTTCCCAAAAATCAAGAACGAATCAACAGCCTTCTCTCTCTTTCTTTCTTTATAGCTTGTATCCAAAATCTGCAGTCGCGAGCTCGGGAAGAAAATTAAGAAAAATTCCCGACGAGATGTTGTAGGATCAATCGTTCAGCTTGTATGTCGCACAGGTCCGTCCGCACTGAGAATGGCTAGGGGGTACATTTTCTCCATAACACCTTTTAACTGCGTAGGTCTGCAAACAGGTTAACAACCACAGGGATCTCTGGAGGCGCTGATCTCAACACAATGAATCCCAACGGGTGAAACCAAACAGGGATTCTTCTTCTGTGGTTGTCATGACTTGCCGCGCGCTGCGATTCTGCTCTCGAAAAAAAAAATAAAAAATAAAAAACCTGACGTCACCTCCAAAAGGAAACAGGTCCCGGAGCCTTTAACCAAGTGTATCTCCAGTTTAAAGATGCTCTCGAGGCTACTGACAATGTCCTTCTCTCTCTCTCTCTGTCTCTCTCTCTCTCTCTCTCTCTCTCTCTCTCTCTCTCTCTGTCTCTCTCTGTCTATCTCTCTCTCTTAAAAAAGGTAGAAATGTCTCAATTCTTATTCCCACAAATCACATCAAAATCTGCCTTTTCTTTCTATCATTCCATCTCGCTTGAATCCAAAGTCTTCAATCGCCTTCTTCAGCGTTCAAAAGATTTATTATTATTTTTTAAACGACGGAGCAACTTTCTCTCTGTCCGTCCGTCTCCCTGTGTGAGAGGACAGCAGCTTGGAGATGTGTGACATCACCCGAGCCCTCAGCCAATGGCACGACGGCAGTGTTATCACCGAGGCAACACACACACACACACCCCCTCTCTCTCTCTCTGCTGCAGCTCTCTGTGTGTAGATAGATGATGTCATCGGTTCAGCTGGCGACAGGGTGAATGAAACCAGTGACTAATGGTTCTACTTCACCCACCACACGAGCACTATTTTAGCTTTGCGTTTAAAATGAGCTACGAGGAACTTTTCAATATTCCTGAAACAGTCTCATTTTAGCTCATGATGATCATAAATGGTGAATCAAGTGGATTTTATTGACTCGTTTTGTCTATGATATAAATACAATATATTAGTATAACGTGTTAACCTAAGGGCATGCCAACAGTACTGAAGGGGTCTAGTTCTGAGAGAAAAAATAAATAAATACATATAAATAAAAAAAAATATATATGGCTGCACGATTCTTGCTAAAAATTTAGTGTTTTACATTGAGGAGCTAATTGTCATTAAAGGAATACTTCACCCATACGGAACCGGCGTTCTATCATTATAAAATCACTATTATAATATAATGAATGAGGTTTTTCTTCCCTCAGTCCCTCTGTGGTCACAAGAAGGAAACTGTAGGGTTAGACAGTGAGACCATAAAACACTCTTTCTGCCTTTTCTCGGGCTAGGATGAACCGATTTCATTTTTTTTTTTGCACATTTATACTACATAGGATCTCCGAGTTCAATACACCTTCATATTCCAACCGGTGAAGTAGGTCTTTAATATAACAACTGGAACTGTTCCCAAGTAAAGAAATTAACATCCAGATTGACTAAGGGAATAATATGCGCTAGAGAATCACCATCATTTAGAAATTGAGATCACATAGATATATTGCTCAGCCCTAGCAAAAGATATCAGATTCCAGCAAAGGTCCAATTTTGCAAATCCAGCCTCTTCTGCCCCTCTATGGTAAATGTTCTCCACTTATAAAGCTCTTTTCCCTGGTTTTTCACAGACCCAAAGTGCTTTACATTGTTTTGTACACATTCACCCAAATCACACACACACATTCATACACCGATAGCAGCAGCAGCTACCACGCAGGGTGCAAGCTAACTATCAGGAGACATTTAGGGTTCAGTGTCTCTTTGCCCAGGGACACTTGGACATGTGGCGGGGAGACGGGGGATCCAACCACCGACCCTGTAACCCAGTGGACGACCGCCCGCCCTACACACTTCACCACAGCCGCCCCATGATCTCAGGTTGAAGGAAAAAGTGACGAACATTTCACATTGAGCGACAGAGAGACGTGTGACTGTGACACAGATCCAGTGTGACGCTGTTTCATCACTACAAGAGGAACTGAAGAAATCATTCCCTCAGAAGGAACTCTTTACTACGGGTCATTTTTGCATCGTGGCTTTTCCTATTTTAGGTCTATTGAGGCGTATTAACAGCTGACGGGATGCGTCAAGGGGTAATAAAAGTCACATGAATGATGAAACAGGATTTGCCTGTAAAAGCAGCGTTTCAAACTGTTCTTTTTTTGTTTAACCCATTGATGACGGCTGCTGCGCGATGCCACATTGGCTCTCCTGCCTGATGCTGCATCGTGCAGCATTATTACTTTATCTAATTTTCATGGCATTCCCAGCATTGAATGCACTGTCATTGGTTCAAATACACATGAGGTGGGTTTTGTTGATTTTTTTAAGACCACGTGACCACCCAAAAGTTGTGTGGTTTGCCGAAAATCATGTCAATCAAAAAAATTAAAAATTAAAATAATAATAAAAAAAATACGCCAGCTATGTCGGCGACAGAACAGTTAGTGGCGTTTGGTGCGCAGAATCAAGGTCTACTATAGACTACTGACGAAAATCACACAACACATTGCATCTATTTATTAACAATATTTAATAATTTTTTAATTCATCTAATTTTGACGATTTTTAGAAATATTTGTTGGTTTGTAAGCGCTAAGGGAGCATGTTTAAATAAAACATGTGAACCTTAACTTTTAAATGTATTTTATTTCATGTTTCTATGTGCTACACAGGCTTAGATATTAAGGTTTTGGTAGACTTGACAATTCGTACTATTTTTTCAGAAAACCCTCAGGCATTAAGGACATGCATCCTAGATTGCCATAGTCATCAATGGGTTAAAGGTGCAGTGTGTAATATGACATCATCAAGAGAGTTCTACAAAGTTCTAGAATGCAACGCTCCCTGGGTAACCCCAACCCTTTAGAATAATAACAGAAGCTACAGTGGCCTTCAAGGACAAGAACAATTCTACATTTTAAACAATGCACCTGATGACATTCCAACTATGACACTTTCAAGATGGCGGCACTAGGCCTTGGTCCAAAATATGCAGAAATATGGACATATATGAGACCCTTTCTAAGGGAAAAAAATAATAATAATAAAAAAAAAATCAGCTATTATGCACTAAATTAAATGTACTTATGGATATTATAATTACTTTCTACAAAATCTGCTAGGAAATAAAACCCAAAATTCTACACACTGCAGGTTTAAAACGTCGCTTTCAAAAGATAAAATATCAGTTTTTAAATCACGTTTCCGTCAGTTACTCCACGGCAAAACTAAATATGCCATTGCCCGAAAAAAAGTCTATTCTCTGTAAACTGGTACGTAAACAAAGTGGCCCACAGTAGCTAGCAACATGGGTTTACAGAGCCTAGGCTGTGTATTAACACTGGATATTTTTAAAGCACACACACAGTACAGACAGGTAGCGGATCATGAGGAGATATTCACTGATTCTGAAGTGTGTTTGACGACAAGCGTTCTCCAGAATCACCGACTCCGACTTAAAGGCAGACACGCACAAATGTTGCACACAAACACACACTGTAACATACACTGCAACACACACACACACACACACAGTAACACATACACACACACACACACAGACACACACACACACAGACAGACACACACATAGTAACACAGACACACACACACACAGACAGACACACAGACACACACACAGTAACACATACACACACACAGACAGACAGACAGACACACACACAGTAACACATACAAACACACACACACACAGACAGAGAGACAAACACACACACACACACACACACACAGACAGACACACACACAGTAACACATACAAACACACACACACACAGACAGACAGACACACACACACACACAGTAACACATACACCCAGACAGACACACACACACACACACACACACACACAGACAGACAGACAGACAGACAGACAGACAGACAGACAGACAGACAGACAGACAGACAGACAGACAGACAGACAGACACACACACACACTCACCTGGTGCAGCTTGGTTCATGTTGAGTTCGCTGGTGATCAGAACCTCCAGGACCTGAACCAGAGGATCCGGGCCGGACTCAGCCCTGAAGGCAGAAACAACAATCAATGACAGAAAGAGAGAGAGTGTGTGTGTGTGTGTGTGTGTGTGTGTGTGTGTGTGTGTGTGTGTGTGTGTGTGTGTGTGTGTGTGAGAGAGAGAGAGAGAGAGAGAGAGAGAGAGAGAGAGAGTGAGTGAGTGAGTGAGTGAGTGAGTGAGTGAGTGAGTGAGTGAGTGAGTGAGTGAGTGAGTGAGTGAGTGAGTGAGTGAGTGAGTGAGTGAGTGAGTGAGTGAGTGAGTGAGTGAGTGAGTGAGTGTGTGTGTGTGTGTGTGTGAGAGAGAGAGAGAGAGAGAGTAAGTGAAAGACAGTGACAAAGACTGAGAGAGACCTAGAGAGAGAGAAAGATAGATTGTGTGTGTGTGTGTGTGTGTGTGTGTGTGTGTGTGTGTGTGTGTGTGTGTGTGTGTTACAGTGTGTGTGAGTGAGTGAGTGAGTACAGAGAGACAGAGAGGGAGAAAGACAGAGAGAGAGAGATAGAGAGAGACAGAGAGAGAGAGAGAGAAAGACAGAGTGAGAAAGACAGAGAGAGAGAGAGAGAGAGACAAAGAGAGAGAGCGAGAGAGAGAGATATTGCGTGTGTGTGTCTCTCACCCTGCATTGTGCCTGAATAGCAGAGGACTGAAGCTCTCTGCCAGCCCTCGGGGGTTGAGGGTGTTGGATGTCCCGGTGAGGCAGAGCCTGGCCATGTGCCTGACGAGGCCCAGCAGCGTGAGCCCGTACTGGGCAGGACAGCTGGGAGAGCAGGCCACCCCGCGGAGCACCTGGGCACAGTCCTCAAGGTCTCTCACCTCTGGAGACGGATGGACGGACGGAGAGAGAGAGAGAGAGAGAGAGAAAGAGAGAGAGAGAGAGAGAGAGAGAGAGAGAGAGAGAGAGAGAGAGAGAGACACACACGTTTCATTTACTTTCTTCTTTATTTTGAAAAAAATAATAATAATATTGACACACACACATATTGGGTGATAGCCAGTAACCATGAGGTCTCTGGTTGGATCCCTGGCACCGGACAGGAGGGTGTTAGTAGTAAAATAATGCTGCCCAAGAAGTAATGGAAATGTAACTCAGTAAGGCGTGGTTAAACTCGGTCAAAGGCCATTGTTTTGACCTTGCACGGTACAAAAACACAGACAGACACAGACCTTGCACGGTGTGTATCATGTCTAGCTGTACACACACACACAGACAGACAGACAGACCGACCTTGCATGGTGTGTATCATGTCTAGCTGTACACACACACACAGACAGACAGACAGACAGACAGACAGACAGACAGACACAGACCTTGCACGGTGTGTATCATGTCTTGCTGCAGGGCGACTGGCAGCACCGGCCCAGGGAGGTCCAGCAGGAAGCGGATCACACCGTCACACAGAGAGGACACGTCCAGCTGCTCCAGGTCTGAAAACACACACACACACACACACACACACACACACACACACACACACACACACACACACACACACACACACACACACACACACACACACACACACACACACACACACACACACACACACACACACACACACACACACACACACACACGTTAGACTAGAACACTTCAGGTTTGGGGAGGCGTTTTTAATTTTATTTTAAAGAATACTTTTTGGGGGCATTTTCATGATAATACTTCATTGATAGTTTGTAGAGACAGAGATGAAATGTGTCAGAGAGGGGAATGACATGCAGAGAACGACCCGGGTTGGATTCTAACCCGGGTCTGCTGTGAAGAGGACTGAGACTTTCTGGGGGAAGGCTGTTTTAAAGTATTGGTCAGGTTTTATGGTGTTTTTTTTAGGCGTCCTTAAGGTCTTAACAGGTTTAGGAAGAAGAAGAAGAAGAAGAAGAAGAAGAAGAAGAAGAGGTTCCTCACCGGAGTCAGAGAGTTGTCGTGTGTCCAGACTTCCTCCAGTCAGACTGCGATACACACCAGGACTGTCCACAGCTACAACAACATATATACTGACATGTTAATAACATAATACTAACTCTCCAGGCTAAATGTGATCTGTTAAGAGACAGATCAGATAGATACTAGATACGTTTCTTTACTTCCTCCCCTTTAAGGCATGTAGAAAGTGTCTGATTCCAGCAAAGGTCCAATTTTGCAAATCCAGCCTCTTCTGCCCCTCTATGGTAAATGTTCTCCACTTATAAAGCTCTTTTCCCTGGTTTTTCACAGACCCAAAGCGCTTTACATTGTTTTGTACACATTCACCCAATAACACCACACATTCATACACCGATAGCAGCAGCTGCTACCACACAAGCTAACTATCAGGAGACATTTAGGGTTCAGTGTCTCTTTGCCCAGGGACACTTGGACATGTGGCGGGGAGACGGGGGGATCGAACCTCCGACCCTGTAACCCAGTGGACGACCGAACCGCCCTACACACTTCACCACAGCCGCCCCATGATCTCAGGTTGAAGGAAAAAGTGACGAACATTTCACATTGAGCAACAGAGAGACGTGTGACTGTGACACAGATTTTTTGCATTTTGTTTTTTATTTATTCATCTATTACTATTTAAACTTTTTTTTTATTGCTCGCATGTTCGAAATAAAGACAATCAATCAATCAATCAATCAATCAATCAATCAATCAATCAATCAATCACTCAATCACTCAATCACTCAATCAATCAATCAATCAATCAATCAATCACTCAATCAATCACTCACTCAATCACTCAATCAATCAATCAATCAATCACTCAATCAATCAATCAATCAATCAATCAATCACTCAATCAATCAATCAATCAATCAATCAATCAATCAATCAATCAATCAATCAATCAATCAATCACTCAATCAATCAATCAATCAATCAATCAATCAATCAATCAATCAATCAATCAATCAATCACTCAATCAATCAATCAATCAATCAATCACTCAATCAATCAATCAATCACTCAATCAATCAATCACTCAATCAATCAATCAATCAATCAATCACTCAATCAATCTCAACACATGAGCTAAACCGCAACATGAGCTAATTAAGCAATAGCTCCCGACAGGCTGTGGAATGTGCTCATTATAATACAGTTAAGGGGCGTTGCTCGGCCTGACGCGAAGCCCAAAGTTTATGACAGGACACCAAACTGACTGAAGTTTGTTCCTTCTTCCATCGGAGAGAGTTTTTAAATCCTCCCGACCCTCCACAGCCAAAGAGTGAGCCACCGTTTAGCATATATCCATTTCTTTATCAAATATATTGACCATTTATCAAAGTGATATGGAACTCTGCAAACTGATTGGACGTCATAGCAGTTATGCATACGCCCATTAAACAACAGTTAGGAACCAATCAGATCGCTGGATTTAGGCCACCCGTTTTATAAAGCCTCGTATCGACTGAGCGGTACAATTCGGTTTTGTACGGTTGGGAAGGGGACCACAATAAAAGGAACCGCGCCTATGTGCGTATGACCCCTGGTTCAATCTAAGGTCAAATAAAAAATAAAATAAAACTAACGAATCTCAGGGCAACACTGTACCTTTTTTATTTTGATTTAACCGGGAGAAAAACCTATTGAGATTAAAAATATTTTTTTCAAAGGTGACCTGGCCAAGACAGGCAGCAGCACAATGGACCACAGTTACAGACAAACAGTTACAGACAAACAGTTACAGACAAACAGTTACAGACAAACAGTTACAGACAAACAGACAATGTTTAAATAGCACTGAAATAAAGCAAATCAATTCACACTGCAACAATCCTAGTAGACCCATTTCTGTAACCGGGAATCAACTATTTAAAACACTGACATCTTAGAGAGTCTTGCTCAATTTCCTTCATTTTCAACTTAAAACCACTGTACCTTTGGTCTCTACGGCCTCCATCAGTCTGCTGAGGAGGGGGGGGGCCGAGTCCGGGGGTCCAAACTGATCCGGGAGGTCTGGCAGCGAGAAGCCTGAAAACACACAACACATTAAACCATACAGTCAACAACACAAAAGGCCCCAAAACCACATCAAGATATTCCAAGGAAATTTGCGAGAATGATATTCATGACGACACACAGCGGGGCTATTCAATTAGTTTTGAATGGGGGCCGGTTGGTGGAAATGATCCAAAATGAGGGGCCAGAAAAAAATGCCTAAAATTGATGAGCATCACATCAATAGCTACATATACTGTAAAACACTACAACGACATAGGAGTGCATATATTGTCTTTATTTTATCAAATAAAGTTCACCAGCTTATCAAACACATCGCGCGTGCTAGTAGATTAATTGTGCAGCACTATAAAAAAAATAATCGTATTTTTATTTTTTTTTGGGTCGGTCGGTAGTCAAGGCGGGGGCCAGTAAATATTCCTTCGCGGGCCGGATCCGCCTATTGAATAGCCCTGACATACAGTATAAAAAAAATTAAGATAATTATTGGTGAAAGCAGCTTGAAAGGCTGGTTGTCCCTTTCAAAGAACAGAAAATACATTATTTTGTGCACTCATTAATCATAGATGTTGCAGACATTGTTGAGCATATTTTATTTGTATGTTTTATTTTGTCTTACTCAATGGCCGAGAGTTAAAGATATTGGGAACATCAACATTTGGCTTTTATTAACATAATCGTCAGTTGCAGCCAGGAAGCAGAGAGCAGTTTCCAGGTGAAACACACACACACACACACACACACACACACACACACACACACACACACACACACACACACACACACACACACACACACACACACACACACACACACACACACACACACACACACACACACACACACACACACACACACACACACACACACACACACACAGTACAACACACACACACACACTTCCTGTGTTCTCTGGTAAAGGCTGGTGGCAGCAGAACAGATCTGTTCAGTCAGCAACCACAAACCTGACTAAACACCAGCTCTGTGTGTGTGTGTGTGTGTGTGTGTGTGTGTGTGTGTGTGTGTGTGTGTGTGTGTGTGTGTGTGTGTGTGTGTGTGTGTGTGTGTGTGTGTGTGTGTGTGTCTATAATGTGTTTCCATGTTTTTCAGGCAGTACATAAAAAAACAAAGAAATGCCACTTATCTAACTGAAGTTATTGCGTGCATGTGTTACTGTGTGTGTGTGTGTGTGTGTATGCTACTGTGTGTGTGTGTGTGTGTGTGTGTACATGCACACGTGTGTTTGTGTGTGTCTGTGTGTGTGTATGCTACTGTGTGTGTGTGTGTGTGTGTGTACATGCGTATGTGTGTGTGTGTTTGTGTGTGTGTGTGTGTGTGTGTGTATGCTACTGTGTGTGTGTGTGTGTGTGTGAGTGTGTGTGCATCTGTGTGTGTGTGTGTGTGTGTGTGTGCGTGCGTGTGTGCATGCTACTGTGTGTGTGTGTGTGTGTGTGCGTGTGCGTCTGTGTGTGTGTTATGTGTTATTGTCAGGGCTGTACGCTTATTTTTTAAAGTGGTAGCACTGGTGCTAGCAAGCAAAAAAAATCAGTAGCACAAAAATAAATTTGGTAGCACACAAAGTATGATCGAAAACTTGCATAACCTTAACCCTTGCATTTCGCTCTAATTACCTTTGAGCATGTCATCTTGGTCTCATTTGAGATTCTCAATTAATATTATTTCCTAGTGTGTGCAGTAATAATTGTAGAAAAATTAATAGGGGTGCACTGATTGCAATTTAGACAAAATAATCTAACCTGCCAATTGCAATTTGGCAGGCTGTCGCACTAGTTAGGGTTGCCACCTTGGATTTAGGAAAAAAAGGGACACTTGAATGTTTGGGGCGGAGGGCTCGGCCATTATTAGGCTACCAGTTCAGACTGACCAGTGTAATGACCTATAATAACCATACACACCTACAGTGCTTTTTACAGTATAGGCTAAATAGGGAGACTGAGGTGGGTGGGGACCCTGGACCTTGTAGGGGGGCCCCGGAAGAAAAAAATGCAACCTTTTAAAGTAAAATTTATCAATCTGGTGCACTTTGAGAATAATATTGCATGCAACCATGCCCAGGGGCCCAAGGGCTCGGGGGGGGGGGGGGCCTAAGCCAGAAATACTGATAGTAACTTTAAATGTTGCATTGTCAAAGAGCTCAGTCACTCATGTCAATAACAGGGTCCAACAAGGAATAGCCTAAATATAAGGAAATAAATCATCATGGCCCCAACTAGGTGACAAATAGAAAAGCAAGTGCAAAACAAAAGCATTATTAGCTCTGTCTAAGGGGCTTCATGAGGGACAGCTAAGCCCCCCACACACAAACAGGAATAAGCTTGCTATGTGTAAATTCTATACTGTTCATGAAAAGTAGCTTTCCACCCTGTATATGTTGCAATGGGCCCCTCCATCATATAACATGAGTCTGCAGACCAATCTACTGTACTGTTTTCACAGTTGCAGAGTAAAGAGTGCCTGTTTAAGAAAAATAATGTTCCTTCTGCAGCTCAAGATTTGATTAAAATGTTCCTCTGCTCTGATGCATTTAACTTTAAAACGGTACAAAGAGTCTGGGCCCATTATCTCATAATCCGTCTATGAACCAACTGGTTTCCACAATCTTTTTTATTTTCGCGGGCAGCATGCACAAGCATTATTTATTAAAAAAAAAAAAAAAAAAAAAAAAAAAAGTGTGGGGCCCCACACAGGGTCTTGAAACGGGCCCCGAGATCGTTAAGACCGCCCCTGCCCGCCCGCCTCTCCGATGCAATAGCGGGCGCAACAAACTCCTCGGCCCGTGTGAGACGGCCTTAACTACTGAACGAAGGAAGGAAATCAAATGAGGTTTTGGCATTTTCCCCAAAAAACGGGTCACAGCTGGTGAAAAAAAGAGAACAATTCTGGGAAAAACGGGACGGGTGGCAACACTAGCACGAGTGCGATTGGAGTTGTATTCATCATCGCACGTGATCAATTTCAGTAGCAAATGCGATCAAAACTGTCGCACTGTACAGCCCTGGTTATTGTGCATAAAACCATTTCCTCAGAAACATCTGCAGGAAACTGAAGTGTGTGAGTCAAACTAAACTGAATCCATGTTCACATTACAAACTAACTGTACGCTGCACTGAACTAGAAAATAATGATTTACATTTCTGCTAAAAAGTACAAATATTTTGACTTAGTTATTTATATCACTTTTTTCTGTATTCCTTGTCTGTTTATGTGAGGAAGGGGGGATGGGGAAGGGGGAGGGGGAGGGGAAGGGGGAAGAGGGAGAGGTGGGAGGGGGATGGGTGTTGTGTATGTATCGTATGTGTTTACTTATTCAGTTTTTTTTTGTCCATATGTAAAAAATTATAAAACCACTCAAATAAAAGTTTAAAAAAAAAAAAGTACAAATAAATTAGCTATTATTTTTGGAGTATTATGAATAAGCGTTTTGATTAGTAGAGGTTTCGATACCCATCCCTTGCTATCCTTTAAAATAAGATGTTACAGGGAGGAGGCTCACATGTCACTGTGTTGATTTAGTTTACTAGTTGTGAGTGTATTGTGTGTATGAGTCTTTGTTTTAATGTAAAAAAAATAAAAAATAAAATATAATAAATTAATTAAATTAAAACATTGAAACCTGTGTAGTGGAGTCCGCCATGCCATGTTGGTTGTTCTTTTCATTTTGTCCTTTGTTTATTTGTGTTCCTTTATTAATGTGTGTGTGTGTGTGTGTGTGCGTGTGCGTGTGCGTGTGTGTGTGTGTGTGTGTAAATGTATTTTGTTATACAAGGAATAAAAAAATAATAATAATAATAAATGAAACAAAAAACCTTGTACTTGCTCTGTACATAATACAAATGATTTCAATAGTACATTTTCAATCATTTATTTTTTAAGTTTGTTTTCCTCACCCTCGGACTCGGAGTCTGTCCTGAGCGAGGCAGCGGAGGGCGGGCGGGGCGGGCGGGGTTTAGGAGTCGGCGGAGACATTCTCTTTCTGCCCAGAAACTCCACGTAGGTTCCCGGGAAATCACCTTTCTCCTGATGGACGGACAGAGGCAATAGTACAAAATAACATTTAAAACAAAGTCAACAAGTGAAGTGGACCTCCGTAGTTTTTCACTGGACCAAAGAAATCATGTTTAAAGGCCTACTTCACCGGTTTGAATATGAAGGTGTATTGAATTCTGAGATCCTATGTAGTATAAATGTGCGAAACAAATTTACTAAGTACGTTTTTTTTTAACCCTATATTTCTCTTTCTGTGATGTCACGAGAAGGAGAAATATAGGGTTAAAAAAAAACACTCTTTCTGCCTTTTCTCAGGCTAGGATGAACCGATTTTAATTTTTTTTGCACATTTATACTACATAGGATCTCAGAATTCAATACACCTTCATATTCAAACCGGTGAAGTAGGCCTTTAATGCAAAGTTGTCCCAAACCCAGGGTAATTGATGTTGATTTATCTGTAGTTTTGATTTCGTAAAATAGGTATTTTATAATCGTACAACAAGTATTAAGAAAACACAAGGGTTTGATAATAAAAATGTTTTGTTATAAACTAATCATTGACCAACACATCCTTATCGGATAAAAGTTGAATGTTGAACTGGGCCTAGTGTGAATGCTGCGTGTACACACAGACACACACACACACACACTGACAGACAGACAGACAGCTGCACAGACAGACACACAGACACACACACACACTGACAGACAGACAGACAGCTGCACAGACAAACACACAGACAGACAGACAGACATCTGCACAGACAGACAGACACACAGACACACCCCCACCCTGACACACACACACACAGACCTTCACCCCCCCCACCCCCACACACACACACACACACACACACTCTCTTGTCCCAGTGTGAGTGTGTAGTTGTACCTGTGTGGTCTCGTTGACTCCCGGCAGCCATCCGATCTCACTCGGTCTCTCCTCGGCCCCGCTGCTGCAGCCCAGAGCCAGCAGCGCTCCCTTGCTAACCAGCAGCATGTCGCCCACGTGCAGGTTAATGTCCTCCTCCCTCTCCTTCTTATAGTCGTACAGCGCGCGGTACTGGAAGCCCTCCGACGCCATCGTACAAACCTCTATATGGCTTCACTGTCACTATCAAACTAAGGAAATAACTCAGAGTAAAAAGTATAAAAATAGTTTGGAATTGTTTCTCTCTCTCTCTTGATCCTGAGTTGAATTAATGTGGCGTTTCCATCAGCGTGTGTGTGTCTCTCCGGTCTCCATCTTTGTTATTGTGATGTCATAGTGATGTCACAGCGAGGTCATCCCTCCAGGCCGAGCCGCAGCCGACCAATCAGAGCGTCTCCTCCGTTCATGAACAGAAGACGGAGGAAAGATGGCGGCAACATCTGTGGACGGACGCAGCGACAAACCCAACCTGAGAGACGAGGGAAAGGGCAAAGGGTTAACACTAGATATCTATGAAACAATTAAAAATGTTTGCTGTAGCTGCTTCCAATCCCTGAGTGTGAAAACTGCCCAGTCTATTGACCAGTTTAAAACGTTGCTGAGGGGGGCGCCCTTAGCTCAGTTGGTAGGGCGTCCCCCCCCCATGGGCCTCGGCCAGCAGCGGACCCGGGTTTGATTCCAGCCCGCGGTCGTTCTCTGCATGTCACTCCCCTCTCTGCCCCATTTCAACTCTGTCTCTACACTATCAATAAAGCATGAAAATGCCCAAAAAATATCTTAAAAACAAAAAAACAAAAAATAACGTTGCTGAAGACTCTCTTTTTTGCATTGGCCTTTAACACAAGTTGAGCTTTTAGCTAAGGGCGCCCCCTTGAATTGTCATTTTTATCCTGTGTCCTTCCACTGGTGCTGGGCTGTTTTGCAACAAACAAATTTCTTCAACGGGGGATTAATAAAGTTGTATCTTATCTTATCTTAGAGAGAGACCAGCCATATCTAACAAGTTTATTCGTCGATCCATGTTGACGTCAACAACTACAAGAACCAATCAGGGGCTAATACCGAAAAATATCTGCAGCTACTTTCATGATCGTTTAAAGTAGCTACAAGGTATTTGTGCTTTTACCTGAGAGACTAAAGAAAGGGCAAAGGGTTAACAACACTAGATATCTATGAAACAATTAAAGGTGTAGTCAGTGATTCTGGAGAACGCTTGTTGTCAAAATCTCTTTTTGTCAAAATCAGTGAATATCTCCTAATTTTTCGCTACCTGTCTGTACTGTATTAGTGTAACAGTGTTAATACACAGCCTAGGCTTTTTTTTTTTTTTTTTTTTTTTAAGATATTTTTTGGGCATTTTTATGCTTTATTTGATAGTGCAGAGAGACAGAGTTGAAATGGGGCAGAGAGGGGAGTGACATGCAGAGAACGACCGCGGGTGGGAATCGAATCCGGGTCCGCTGCTGGGCCCGGCCCTGGAGGGGGACGCCCTACCAACTGAGCTAAAGGCGCCCCCAGCCTAGGCTTTTTAAAAGGGAATGTAAACAAAGGGGGCAATCTGTAGCTAGCAACATACAGTCAAGTGCGAAAGTTTGTGAACCCCTTGAACATTTTGGAATTTTATTTATTTTTACCATTAATAATTCATTTTTATCAATGCCAGTATTTTTTATATGAAATAACACATGTTTGTTTATCAATTCAACATTTTTCTTTTCCAGAAATCAATTGTTAAAACAGATAAAACAAATTATTTGACGAATGTTGTATGTGCAAAAGTTTGTGAACCCTGAGCTGCATTGCTTAAATCGAGCAGGTTGACACAATCAGGTGGGCCAAATTGGTTGATGAAATAGACCAATGTAATGAGAGATCTTTAGGAAAGAAATTGGGTGGCACTAGATAAAACAGAGATAAAACCAGGTCAGTTTAGGCTCACCAAAGTGAACCCATACAGGTCAGACATGCTAAAAGGGAAACAAATCTCTGAGGATCTCAGGAATAGAGTTGTGATGCTGCACATTTGTCTGGGGACAGCTATAAATTATTTAAAAAAAAGTTTGAGCTCCATCGGCCCACCGTGAGGCAAATCATCTACAAATGGAGAGCTTTAAGAGTGACTGAACATCTGCCTAGAAGTGGGCTTCCTTCAAAAATATCCACAAGCGCCACAAGATAAGTGATTTTTCAGTTAAAAGCCAACCCAAACATTACATCTAGTGATTTGCAGACCTCTCGTGCAGCATCTGGGACAGATGTGCATGGTTCCACAATAAGAAGAAAACTCAGTCAACATGGCTTTCATGGGATGGTTGCTGAAGAAGCCTCTGCTCTCAAAAAAGAACAAAACTGCTTGTCACAACTTTGCCAGAGAGCACCTGGAGATACCTGAAGTCTTATTCTGTGGACAGATTAGTCCAAAATTGAACTGTTTGGTCATAACCAAAACCGCCATGTTTGGGCAAAAACGCAATTTTGCCTACCACCTAGAGAACCTTCTCCCAAGTGAATAATGGTGGTTTCAAATTGTCTGCAAATCTCCAGATGTAATGTTTGGGTTGGCTTTTACCTGAAAAATCACTTTTCTTGTGGCGCTTGAGGATATTTTTGAAGGAAGTCCACTTCTAGGCAGATGTTAAGTCACTCTTAAAGCTCTCCATTTGTAGATGATTTGCCTCACGGTGGACCGATTGAGCTCAATTTTTTTTTTATGAATTTATAACTGTCCTCAGACAAATGTGCAACATCACAACTCTATTCCTGAGATCCTCTGAGATTTGTTTCCCTTTTAGCATGTCTGACCTGTATGGGTTCACTTTGGTGAGCCTAAACTGACCTGGTTTTATCTCTGTTTTATCTAGTGCCACCCAATTTCTTCCCTAAAGATCTCTCATTACATTGGTCTATTTCATCAACCAATTTGGCCCACCTGATTGTGTCAACCTGCTCGATTTAAGCAATGCAGCTCAGGGTTCACAAACTTTTGCACATACAACATTCGTCAAATAATTTGTTTTATCTGTTTTAACAATTGATTTCTGGAAAAGAAAAATGTTGAATTGATAAACAAACATGTGTTATTTCATATAAAAAATACTGGTATTGATAAAAATGAATTAATAATGGTTAAAATAAATAAAATTCCAAAAGGCTCAAGGGGTTCACAAACTTTCGCACTTGACTGTATATGTTTACAGAGCCTAGGCTGTATATCAACACCGGATTTGTTTTGTATTTAATGTATTTTTATCTATCTATCTGTTTATCTATCTGTTTATCTATCTGTGTGACTGTGTGACTATGTCGGATTAATAATGGTGATATGACCATGGTCTGCCTGCTGTAAATCGTTTGGTCTGAGTTGGTAGGGATTCAGACCAGAGCAAAGGCATTCAGAAAAACCAGATAAAAATAGCATTCTTTACACTGATGGTCTCGTTTGCTGTTACATGTAATTCATGATCATCAGAGGAAAAATAAGACTGTTTCAGAAATATTTAAATGTTCCTTGAAGAAGGTTTAATGGTTATTATTTAATTGAAGAAAAAACATGTTGATATAAGTGGGCTTTCGTTATAGGTGTATTCAGCTATACTCGAGAACGCTTGTTGTCAAAATCAGTGAATATCTCCTCACGATCCACTACCTGTCTGTACCGTGTTAATACACAGCCTAGGCTCTGTAAAACGGGTATGTTGCTATATACGGAGGCCCATTTGTTTATATAGCCTTTGTTTACATGCGACTTTTTGTTTTGAATGTATGTTACCCTATTATATATATACACAGTCTGCGCTAAGAACAAGCTAGAACGTTTTTTGTTGAATAGACAGGTTAATCAATTGTTATTTCATTTTAAAGGAATTTCAAACTAAAATATTAAAGCCAAATAAATGAAAACAAAGCGCCTTACATGCAACACTATTAAGGTGTTATAATATAAACGTAAAAAAATAGACCAAACATGTTCATTTTTAAAGGGGCTTTCGTTAAGTAAACAGTGGACAGACGAAAAACCTAGACACACTGAAAATAAAAAGGCATATTTCTCTTGTGTGACGAAACACAAACACATCTAGAGTTAGTAACACATTGCCTACAGTTAGATTTCACTCTTAAATATCTAAAATATTGTAAAATGAATGTTTTAAAAGGCGCAGACAGCGGAAACGGGAAACGTCAGTAGCCTACATGCCAACGCTAGCTTTAGCCACAGCTAGCTTCTGTCAGTCGCTGCAACAAAGTCTCACCTTTTTGGTATTTTTAAATCGATTAAAATGCTCCAACGCAGCGAACAGCGGGCGCCATTATGGAGAACGACATCCAGGTGTTTCTCAAACTGAAAATACTTCAATATTTTATCGATTATTTCCAAAGATGAAGACACTCGTGGCTCCAACCGTCTGAGGGTTTTCTTTCAGTAGCTAATCAAGCTAGCAACCAGCCAAAGCTAATCCGGCTAGGACTAGCAAAGTAAAATATTTTTATCAAATTAAAATATCAAATAAATCGAATAAAGCTTTG
The DNA here is from genome assembly GCF_949987685.1 of Ammodytes marinus. Taxonomy (NCBI): domain Eukaryota; kingdom Metazoa; phylum Chordata; class Actinopteri; order Uranoscopiformes; family Ammodytidae; genus Ammodytes; species Ammodytes marinus. Next base: position 35,160,104 of record NC_137231.1, read on the forward strand.
ATTTTAAGGGAAATCTCAGATCTAATAATTGTGTTAATACTTTAAATTAAATATGTGGTTTAAGGCTTATTTTAAAGTTGGGTTCATCATCTGAAAATGCGTTATATAGGAGCATAGAGCGAGTAGAATTAGTATTTCAAAATAAGATAGGCCTCCTAATGTGTGTGGCATATTTAATGACCAAATGTTATTGTTTTAAATGTTTAAAATAGATAATGTTGAATAAAAAACATAATTTTGTATTTTGAAAATGTATCATTCGTATTAGCAGCCCACAATTATGGCGAGACAACATTGGTTTTCTAGAAATGGTAAATTTCTCGATTTTTGTCTATTTATCTTCCATAACACTTTCATACTAGTATAAATCAAAGGTCCACATTGTACATTTAGGTGTTTTTATTTGACTAAACCTTGTCTGTATATTTATTCTATACAACCATCTTTAACGGCCATTATCAAAAAAAAAAACATTTAACTCTGGCTTAAAAAAAAATAAAAAAATTAACATTCAACATTCAACATATTTTTTTATAAGATTTGTATATAAAGATGTTGAAAATTATTTTTATATTATATTTTTTTATAGAGTTGCAAATGTAGGCATAATTCATAAGATATTTCCACATTTGTATATGAATTCCAACATTTCGGGAGAAAAAAATTGTAATACAGAAAAACAATTGTCCTAATGTAATAATAATAATAATAATAATAATAATAATAATAATAATGATAATAAGAAGAAGAAGAAGAAGAAGAAGAAGAAGAAGAAGAAGAAGAAGAAGAAGAAGAAGAAGAAGAAGAAGAAGAAGAAGAAGAAGAAGAAGAAGAAGAAGAAGAACAATAATAATAATAATAATAATAATAATAATAATAATAATAATAATAATAATAATAATAATAATAATAATAAATTTAATTTATATTGCGCCTTTCAAGGAACCCAAGGTCTCTTCACACAAAGGGGGAAGTAAGAGTGTGTGTGTGAAAGTGAGTCAGTGTAAATCATAGATAGTGGTGTGAATGCATAGGACACTGGGGTGAACTGGCAAAGTGTACTGCAGTGTCTGGCTTTAAGAGGGAGGCTCGGCCCTGATGTCACTTCCTCTAACCTAGATCTTAATGCAGTGTGCAAGAGAGGGGACCATGGCAACAAAAGAGAGAGAGAGAGAGTGTGTGTGTGTGTGATGGGGGGTGTACTACTGTATTCATGCTGGCCTCATTTATTCAGCTCAGCTCTTACACAAGCAGCCGCCTTTGAACGTGTGTGTGTGTGTGTGTGTGTGTATGTGTGTGTGTTTCTGTGTGTGTGTGTGTGTGTGTGTGTGTGTGTCTGTGTGACATATCATGTGACTGATGCTGTTTTCTTTCTTCTCAATTTTCCAGAACAAACGGCCCATCCCGAATCAAACCATCAACACACACAGTTTATATTCAAAATATTTAACCTTTATTAACATCACATAAGAAAATATAATAATTTTTTTTTCTTTTTTACAATTATATACATGTTTTCAAATGTATAAATAAACAGTACAGGCACGCCCCCCACACACACACACACACACACACCCCCCACACACACACACACACACACACCCTCAGCACATTACAATAATGAAGGAGGTTTGTATTCAATATTAATGAGGTTCTGCGTTTGAAGATTTTTGTCAAAGAAACAGCATTAAATGTATTTGCACCATATCTGTATGTCTGTGTTTATGCACATTGAAAATATTCATCATGTATAAAAATATATAAAAACATCCCCACTGATACAACGGTTGCGTTCCGAATCGCATACTTTCTACTATATAGTACACACATGGGCATTTTACGGCCCGCGGGCCAGACCCGGCCCGTGGGCTGTCTCAGTCCGGCCCGCGACATCCACGGAGAAAAGAAGAAGAAAAAAAAAAAAAAAATCCCGCATTATAGAGGCTTATGAGTTTGAACTGCTATACGATCTGATTGCAACAGAGGGCGCTATTTTAATTTGGAATGGGTGAAAATGCGCTTCCTTGACTCTTGCATAGACAGTTTGATGATCATCAGGATGAGTGCTGTGAAAAAGAGGAAAGTTGATTCGGAATGTCGTGTTTTTAACACCGAGTGGACTTCTAAATATTTTGTTACTCATGTGGGTTCAAAGGCTGTATGCCTAATATGCCAAAATGCAATTTCCGTTTTCAAAGAATATAATATTAAGAGACATTTTTCGACCAAGCATGCCAACTATGCCACCAACCTATCGTCGCAGGAGAGAGAACAAAAGGCCCTGAAATTGTCCTCCGATTTAACCGCCCGTCAGAATACTTTTGTGAAGCAGACGGCCATACAAGAGACAGTCACAAAAGTAAGCTACATGCTGGCTCATAAGCTAGCCAAACACAGCAGGTCGTTCTCAGAGGGCGAGTTTGTGAAAGACTGTATGGTTGAGACTGCTAGCATCCTGTGCCCTGACAATAAAAGTCAGTTTGAAAAAATCAGTCTGTCTCGTCGGACCGTTACCAGGCGTGTGGAAGTGATTGATAAAGACTTGTCTGATAAACTGCTAAAGAGAGCAGCCGACTTCACCTATTTTTCCATAGCTCTGGATGAGAGCACCGATATCAAAGACACCGCCCAGCTACTTATTTTCATAAGAGGGATCACTGATGAGTTTGAAATCGTGGAGGAATTTCTTGCCATGGAATCGATGAGAGGGACAACGCGGGGCTGTGACCTCTACGAATGCGTGTCAGGATGTTTGGAGAGATACAACCTGCCATGGACTAAATTACTGAACGTGACCACTGATGGATCTCCGAACCTCACCGGTAAAAACGTCGGACTTTTGCGGAGGATACAGGACCGGGTGAAAGATGACAATCCCAACTCACATTTGATTTTCCTACACTGCATCATCCACCAAGAATCCCTGTGTAAATCTGTGTTGCAACTGGATCATGTCACCAAAACGGTGGTAAAACTCGTAAACTTAATCCGGGCCCGAGGGCTCAACCACCGCCAGTTTATTCAGCTGCTGGAGGAAAGTGGAGCAGAGCACACGGACGTGCTGTACCACTCCAGTGTTCGCTGGCTGAGCCTGGGAAAGGTGCTGCATCGTGTGTGGGAGTTGAAAGGAGAGATCGTGACGTTTCTGGGGAATGTAGGTAAAGCAGACGAGTTTACAGAGTTGCAAGACTTGGATTGGATGTGTGACTTTGCATTTGGGGTGGATGTACTGAGCCATCTAAACGACCTAAATGTGAAGTTACAGGGGAAGAACGCATTTGTGCATGAGCTGTATTCACACGTGACAGCGTTCAAAGCCAAGCTGATCCTGTTTTCTCGACTTATGAGCAACAAGTGTTTCACACATTTCCCAACGCTGGCTACACTGGATGTGCCACCGCGCCACACTGACAGATACTCCACTACTCTGACACACCTCCACAATGAGTTCAACCGCCGTTTCTCTGACTTTGAGAAGATTGAACCAGAACTGGAGCTGGTGTCCACTCCCTTCTCATTCGACAGCGAGAAAGCGCCCCCAGATGTGCAACTCGAACTGATTGACATCCAGTGCGATCTGACTCTGAAAGAGAAGTTCAGCACCTCCACACTGGACAGCTTCTATGGCTCACTGAACGAAACGCAGTTCCCGAACCTACGCAGGCATGCACGGATGATGCTCGTTTTGTTTGGCTCCACCTATGTCTGCGAACAAACATTTTCCGTGATGAACTACAACAAGTCACGTTACAGATCACGTCTGACGGATGAACATCTGTCCTCTGTGTTGCGCATTGCAACATCACACATGACGCCAGACTTTGATGATCTTGCAAAGGGAGGTGACCGTCTGCATTGTTCCCATTAACTGACAACCCTTACTCCGTGTGTGCACAAAGCTGTGGACATGTACACAGACAGTGGACACATACACGGGTCCATTCGGACTTTTTGGAGCTTCACGGATACAGAGACAATTTGTGCACTATCAATCGGCAGCAAGATAACTGCCAGAGTTGTTAAAACAGTGTGAGTATTAAAAACCACTGTCTATTTTTTTTCTGATGAGCATTTCAATGCAATAATTTAGTTACAACAGCTGGATGCAATGTTTTTTTTGTTTTTGCAATGTGAGTAATTTCTCACAGTTGTAATTTAAAGGAGTTGTGTGTTTCTCCATAAATAAAATCATATAAAAAGCCTAATATTTTCTTCATTGAGTGATGCAGGTCTGTTACACAAATATAACAGTCTCACTGAATCATAGTTAATTGTTGCAGAGTTGTTAATTGTAATATTCATGATCATGTATTTGTTTAAAAAGGGCTAGTGAATAACACAATCAAGCCCACCAAATCTATGTACCGGTAGTTTAAAGTAATTCTGCACTAAATATTTCATGTTTAAATTTTATTTCCAATTGTGTGGCCCTTCACTTACTTTAACGGAGTCAGTATGGCCCACTGGAAAAACATATTGCCCACCCCTGATATAGTATGTAGAAAAAAGATTTAGGATGTCCCGATTCTTGTGGCCAGATTTAGGATGGTTAGAAGTGCCCGGATGTCCTACTTCCTCCGGCCAAGATTGTTAGTGTTGAAAACTGCATCCTATTTTGGGCGATTCTGACCCACAATCCAGTGCGCACGTGAAGTGACGTCACAGCCTCCATATGAAAACAAACGGGGACGCGACGGATACAAAAGCAAGAGGCAAGATCAAGGCGCAATGTTATGATGAAATAAAAAGAGTAAAAGTGTGTCCCAATAGTATGCCTACTGCATCCTAACTAGATTATTTTTATCGTTGGATGTAGTATGTAGAATAGAAAAAAGAAAGAGTATGCGATTCGGAACGCAACCAATGTTCCATTCTGACTGTGTTGACATGTCTAACCAATATTCTGGTTTCTGGTAGGCTCTGAAAACAGGCTTGTTGCTATAGCTACTGTGGCCCCTTTGTTTACGGACCAGTTTACAGAGCCTAGGCTGAGTAGTAACACAGTAAATACAGATAGCAAATCAGAGAGTCAAAGAGTGATTTTGACAACAAAGGTTCAAGAGATTCACCTTAATATAAAAACACATTTTGTAAAATCTTGATTCAGTTCGGTCTCTTAAATATTTGCTACTTGCTGTGTGTGTGTGTGTGTGTGTGTGTGTGTGTGTGTGTGTGTGTGTGTGTGTGTGTGTGTGTGTGTGTGTGTGTGTGTGTGTGTGTGTGTGTGTGTGTGTGTGTGTGTGTGTGTGAGTGTGTTTATGTGAGTGTGTGTCTGTGTGAGAGTTTATGTGAGTGTGTGTCTGTGTGAGAGTTTATGTAGGTGTATCTGTGTATGTGTGCTTGCTTTCCCAAGTATGCAGCATAGTGTATTTTTCGGTATATTATTATTTCAAAATGTGTCGCACTTTTGCCTGTTAATTTTTATTTTGGAGGGGAAAACAGTATGTTGGTGTGTGTGCGTGTGTGTGTCTGTCTGTCTGTCTGTCTGTCTACATGCTGAAGACCTTCCCCAGCCGATGGACAGACAGGCTGATTCTGCCCGCCAGACGGAGCTCTTTCTTCAGGTAACGTCCGACCTGCTCGGCCTGGAGCAAGTCGCAGAAGACCCAAATCTCAGAGCGCTCCCTCTGGATGTTAGCATTACATGGAGGTAGCATAGCTAGCTCGCTGTGTGTGTGAGTGTTACATGGAGGTAGCACTGTTAGCTCGCTGTGTGTGTGAGTGTTACATGGAGGTAGCATGGTTAGCTCGCTGTGTGTGTTGGTGTGACACTGAGGGGGCATTGAGCTACGAACGCACCGGCTTAGAGAACGCCACACCTACGGGAAGAGAGAGGGGAAACAAAGATGGAAGAAAAAAGATCAATTTTGTTGGAATTGCA
>NC_137231.1:35170984-35193484 GCF_949987685.1 Ammodytes marinus
AATCGAGATTATAAATTTCCAAAAAGTCGAAATAATGAGCTAAAAATATCAGACTAAAAATTAAATTCGAACACATTTTACTTTTCATCCCATAAATATGAATTAACATGAGAATATTTGTATCAATTCAACATGTCATGTTATTTTTATACTGGCCAAAACGGTCATCCAGCAGGCATATCAAACATAAAACCCGGGTCCGTTCTCTGCATGTCTTCCCCTCTCTGCCCCATTTCAACTCTGTATCTACAAAACTGTCAATAAAGCACGAAAAATTCAAAAAAAATAAAAAAAAATTAAGCCGATTTCTGCAATAATAAATATAAATAAATAACTAAAGAAAAGACACAGTGGCAGCCGGTTAGTTTGTCAATAGGACATTTTTATTTCATACGTTCTGTCGCTTTTAATCAAATTACAGTAATATACTTGCTGAGATGACCACACCGGCTGCAGCCTGGACAGCTAAGACTCACAGCTGCACTACTTTGAAGCAAACTTTTTATTTTTATTTTTCCATTCATTTTTTCGACTCTCTTTTTTTAAAATGATCTTGCAACAGAAAGAAAGCACATATGCCTTGAGATGGTGTGGAGGTGGTGTGGTGTGATGGTAGGTGGGTAAGAAGAAGAAGAAGAAGGGATATTTTTTATATATATATAGATAGTGCTGGTCTAAAAAAAATAAAAATAACTAAAATTAAAAACGAACAAAAGACAAAAAAAAAGCAGGAAAAGAAGTACATGTTGTAAAAGATCAGAATATGGCACATTTGGTCCACGTTGGTAGTTTTATTATCTCGTTTTCAAACATGTAATAAACAAAAAGAAAAAAGCTAAAGAAAACAGATCATAGTGTAGTTCCCCCCCCCCCTCAAGAAGCACAGCATTAGAGACAGCATATTGAAAAAACAGGACTGTATAGGGGGCTTTGCTCTTTACGTTAAAATCTTGGTTCATCTTAGCCAATGCTTTTTGTATTTTTTCTATTCACCCTGGTACAGTATTAATAATAATATCTTCTTTCCATCCAAAATTAAGAGGCGGGAGTTGGGTTGGGGACGGGGAAAGGGGCGGGTCTTAGTGGGTGATTGACAGGTGGTGTTGGACATTCACAGGAAGTAGTCAGGAGTGCGTCTGGTGACATGGGGCTCGCCACGACGCGGGGCCGGGTCAAACTGAAGGCTGTAGGGGGGAGAGAAATAATGTTAAATATTTGTTTTTTATTTATTTAATTATTATGCAATTCATTTATTACAGTTAAACATATGTGGTTAACTGTCTTTTTTTTCTTCATTTTATAAAATATATCAAACTGAAGGCTGGGGGGAGAGAGAGAAAAATAATGTGTTAAATATTAAATTTTTTATCAATTAAAAGCATCTACGAGGAACTTTTAAATATTTCTGAAACAGTCACATTTTCCCTCTGATTATCATAAATTACATGTAACAGCAAACGAGACCATCAGTGCAAAGAATGCCATTTTTATATAGTTTTTCTTAATGCCTTTGTCATGGGTATACGCTCACCCAGGAACAACAGGATACAATTTTTGACTCAGATATAACCTTGAAACTTTGACAGTTGATTATTAACATCAATATAATTATTTTATGTGTTAATTTGCATCCCTTTAGAAACTCCTTTTAGAGTTTGAATAACTAGCAAGTAAAACTTAACAATGTCTTTACTAGTAAACATTTTGGACAAATAAAATCATTTAAAAAGGTGCAGTGTGCAATATGACATCATAAAGAAAATTCTAGAAAGTTCTAGAATGCAACACTCCCTGGGTAACCCCACCCCTTTAGAATAATAACAGAAGCTACAGTGGCCTTCAAGGACAAGAACAATTAAACATTTTAAACAATGCTCCTGATGACATTCCAACTATGACACTTTCAAGATGGCGGCACTAGGCCTTGGTCCAAAATATGCAGAAATATGGACATATACGAGACCCTTTCTAAGGGAAAAAATAATAATAAAAAAAAAAATCAGCTATTATGCACTAAATTAAATGTACTTATGGATATTATAATTACTTTCTACAAAATCTGCTAGGAAATAAAACCCAAAATTCTACACACTGCAGGTTTAAGTCTGTAAACAACCAAAATAATCTCGATTCTTTCAACATCTTTTCTTTCTACTTACAAAGAGTATTTCAGAGTGTCGTCCAGCTCCATGATGGCTGCTTGGTTTCCACAGCGATAGCAGTAGTTTGGAGCACTGAAGATGGTCACCACGTTCTTATCATGGCCCCAGTTATAGCCCTGAACGAGAGAACACACACAATCAATAAACACATATCTACTGTTTTATTGATTAATTAAATGTATACTTAAAATTGAAAATGTTTGTTGGCAGTTACGATTAAGTAATATTAACAAATAATGAAAACCACCAATGAAAATATACTGTCTAACACTTTGCTTTACCCGTTCGAAAAGGGTGAGAAGAAGAAAAGTTATTTAATCCCACCCCTTCTCACTAAATTATTGATTCATGATGGGATTTCATCTTCCTAATTACTGTACTTAAAGGAACACTTCACCCATACTGAACCAGCGTTCTATCATTATAAAATCACTATTATAATATAATGAATGAGGTTTTTCTTCCCTCAGTCTTCCCCAGCTGTCCTGTTAATCCTAACCCTACATTTTACCATATGTGATGTCACACGTGGTAAAATGTAGGGTTAGACAGTGAGACCATAATACACTCTTTCTCTTGCCCCGTCAGATTAAGACTCGGTACCATGACTGGACACTTTTTTTTGTAGTCTAAATGAATAAACAGATTTTACTTATGTGTTTTACCTTCATAAGTATTTTGAACAAATCACAGCTATAAAAACAAAGACTGTCGTTTGTTTTTTAAACATATTTGAAAAATAGACAAGTATCTTAATGGTTTGTTAGTGGTCTAAATAGGTGAATAAACATATTTTTTGGTGTCTGTTACCTCCATGACCAGCTGATGTGCGCGGGACACCAGCGTGAGGCCGTTGGCGTGGTTGAAGGTCTCAGAGATGTCCTGTCCGAAGGTGTAGCCGGCGCCTCGCGGGGAGATGCCCCAACCACCACGGTCATCTGGGTCTGACCACAGCAGGTCACACATAGGGCCCTGGGAGAAGAGACAGAGAGAGATAGACGGAGGGAGGAAGGGAGGGAGAGAGAGATTGACGAAGGGAGGAAGGTGGAGGGGGGGGGGGGGGAGAGAGAGAGAGAGAGAGAGAGAGAGAGAGAGAGAGAGAGAGAGAGAGAGAGAGAGAGAGAGAGAGAGAGAGAGAGAGAGAGAGAGAGAGAGAGAGAGAGAGAGAGAGAGAGAGAGAGAGAGAGAGAGAGAGAGAGAGAGATAGATAGATAGATAGACGGAGGGAGGGAGAGAGACAGGGAGGGAGAGAGAGAATATTTAGAATTTCAGAAGAACAGACATCAGTTTTCAGAACTTTTCCATTCAATTTTACAGATTTCCTTATTTAGGCCCGTTAGCTTAAGTTACTAGTTTTTTTACATGTTCGAAATTAAACCTTCATTCATTCTGTTTAACAATAAAATGGCTCAATAATGAAACTCTTACTGCATCTCTGCCATGCGAGTGAGTGAGTGAGTGTCTGTATCGTGTGTCTGTGTGTGTGTGTGTGTGTGTGTGTGTGTGTGTGTGTGTGTGTGAGACTGCATGTGTGTGTTTACCTCATGTGGGACTTCTTGCAGGCGGTCCAGAGCTCGTATGTGATCCAGAGTGTCTATGGAGGGAGACAGGCCTCCGTGGAGACAGAAGATCTGGAAACGAAAATTACAAAAAGATATTTAGTCTTCCCTATACAACATCCTTATTCAAAAGGAAAAACATGGCGGCACATAAAAACACTTTCACTGATACCTGAAAAATCATCCATCCACATGTATATTCTTGGAACATGTTTTTTTAATTCTGTTCATAACTTATTTATCTATTCGTTATTCATCTAACCCATTGTTGCAATGTCTGCTCTACTTGCCTTAAATTAAGACAAATAAAGTTTTCTTGAATCTCCTCTGATCTATCTAGTTGCTATAGTTTCCCCATGAGACGTTTATAAAGTTTCCCTCTTCTTATTCAGCCATGTAGCTGTAGCACTTATGTTCTCTGTTTTCATTGATCATTTTAGTTTGGTATTTAATTGAATTTTAGTTCTGATGTATTTCATGTTTGAATTGGCTCTTGTCACTTAGCAGGCCGCCATTGTAAACAACAACTTGTTCTTAATGACATGCCTGAAGAAATAAAAAGTAAATAAAATAAAAAACGCTCTAACTAAAAACCTGTGTTCTTTGTGTGTGTACCTGTCAGAGACGCAGGTAATCGAACAATATAATCAATCCGATTTTTTGTAAAAGCTTATTGAAAAACCCAACTTTTCTATCATATTGATTTTTTTAGTTTTACTAATTTAGACCACGTTTAAAGAGACTTTTATACATAAAAAAACAGATACACTGTCACTGGTAATTGAAAAGTCTAACTATAAGCCTGTGTGTTTTTCATACCTGTCCATGTACTAGTCTTAATTTGAACTATTTTAGACAATTTTCCTCCAATACATCATCCATTTTTAAGCGGATAAACATGGCAACACACACACACACACACACCTTATTGAAAAGTCTAACTAAAAGCCTTTATTAAAGCGTGGGTACCTGTCTATCCAAGCGGCAGGTAATCCATGTTAATTTTTACTATTTTAGAGTAAGTTAAGTTTTCACCCAATACATTATCCATTTTTAAGTGGGAAAACATTGCAGCACACGCACACACACACACACACACACACACACACACACACACACACACACACACACACACACAGACCTTATTGAAAAGTCTAACTAAAAGCCTTTATTAAAGCGTGGGTACCTGTCTATCCAAGCGGCAGGTAATCCATGTTAATTTTTACTATTTCAGAGTAAGTTAAGTTTTCTCCCAATACATTATCCATTTTTAAGTGGGAAAACATTGCCACACACACACACACACACACACACACACACACACACACACACACACACACACACACACACACACACACACACACACACACACACACACACACACACACACACACACACACACACACACACACACACACACACACACCTGTCCATCCACCAGTGCGGTGAGCGGCAGGTAGTCGAACAGGTCTGTGAAGTATTTCCAGACGTTGGCGTTGCCGTACTTCCTCAGACACTCGTCGTAGAAACCGTAGACCTGCGTGATCTGCCGCGACTCGTGGTTCCCTCGCAGGATCGTGATTCGCTCCTGGAAACGAACCTGGAACACAGACAACCAATCAGAAAGGGTTATTTAAAACGAACCGGGAACACAGACAACCAATCAGAAAGGGTTATTTAAAACGAACCGGGAACACAACAACCAATCAGAAAGGGTTATTTAAAAAAAAATACTAATATTCAAGAGATTATACACTATTTAAAAAGGTGCTACAAGGAACTTTTTAATATTTCTGAAACAGTCTAATTTTTCCTCTGATGATCATAAATTACATGTAACAGCAAACGAGACCATCAGTGCAAAGAGAATGCTATTTTTATATAGTTTTTCTTAATGCCTTTGTCATGGGTATACGCTCACCCAGGAACAACAGCTGGCGTGGTAAAAACACTACCGCTTTTGTCAAAACACAACATTTGAAGACGTCAGGAAATCATAAAAACAGTTAACGAGTTTTGACATTTAAAAACCAAACTATTAATTGAGAGCGTGAGTCTGGGTCGTAAATTAAGACTTTGTTAACACTAGAAGCAACATCTCTAAATGAATGCAGTTTTATTAAATTATAGAGATTGGGAATTTTGGGTCTTTAGTTGTAATATTAATGGGAAAGATTAATAGGTCATATATGCCTATCTTGTGTGTCTGTCTCTCAGACTCTAGGTCAGCCTTGGAGCCTGTTAGGAGACACTTAGGTCAGTTGTATAGATAAAGTCTCATCTCCTAAGACTCCAGAATGTTATGGTTCACTGTGTTCAGCTCTGAACCAAAACATTGGTACGCTTGGTGCCCGAGCCGGGGAGGTGGTAGAGATAGCGCGAGGTTAATACACAGCTCTAAGCATGAGTTTGGCAGAATTGAAGTGCAAGTCACAAGAGTTGCAGTCCGGTTCTCCTTGGCCAAGTCTGTAATAAATATTTCTTCATAATTCATCCAAGTCTCCTGAAATATTCTTCCACCTGAGTTGACCTCCAACCTTAACAGAACTTCCTTCACAGAGATTATGTTTTAAATGTTCCGACATAGTGTTTGTAGGTACATCAGAGTGTGAGAGAATCAGCAGTGACTCAGTTAAATGTCTAAAGTCATTAGATTAGAGGAAGTGGGTCAGAGTGTTTCCCTCCTGCTCATAAACTATCAGCTGATCAACAAATCAAACAAGTCACAAAGTGGAAAGTTTACACACACACACACACACACACACACACACACACACACACACACACACACACACACACACACACACACACACACACACACACACACACACACACACACACACACACACACACACACACACACACACACACACACACACACACACACACACACACACACACACACACACACACACACACTTTTTATGGACGTGTTTACGACGCAGGTAAACCATCAACACAGTCACTAGAAACAGAAACAGAGGGAACTAAGCATTTAAAAAAGGTGCAGTGTGTAATATTGGAATATTTACAGAAATCTAGTGGTGAGATTGTAGATGTCAACGCTCCCTTGCTAACTTGGGAGAATTTACAGAAGCTACGGTGGCCTTCAAGGACAAGAAGCTATAGTTACTAAAGATGGCATCATCCACCACTGCCTCAAGTCTTTCCACAATATCAAGTGATGAGGTGAAGATGTATTTAGTTGTTTATTCTATAGTACTTCTTCTTCTTCTTGGTCTTCCAACAGGTGCATTTCCCCAGGACGCCCACTATATATAAAAACGTGTAAGGCTGTTAAGTTAAGTTTGTCCGTTCTGTGCTACTGTAGAAACATGGCGGTGCAACATGGCGGCCTCAGCGCCCCGCTCCTATGTAGATATAAAGGCTCATTCTAAGGTTAATTATTTTAAAATTATTATACAACAAATAAAACATACTATTGAACATTATATTCCAATTAAAGCTGGGGTATGTGATTTCTGATTGGTCAAAGTTAACATGAGCTGTACACTTTGACCAATCAGAGCGAGGTTCCGATTCTCTGTTCTTATTGGCTTGTTGGGACTGTCCATTCACTTTGGTACAACTTTGTTGGTGTAGAGCGTGTCAGGGAGGGACCAAAGAGAACAAGTGGAGCGGTTGAGGTATTTGGATTCGAATCTCTATCCCAACTGCCATTTTCTCCCAAAATCCTCCACCCCAGCTTTAATTCTGTTCTGAAAAATTCCAATAAATCCTACGCACTGCTGCTTTAAGGATCCAGAGCGTTTTGTTTAATCAAATCAAGTTGAGAGAAACTGCAGGATATTTATAGAAGCTTGTGAAGCAGCCGCATCAAAAGGTTTTAGCTCCTGATTATCACATCAGAACAAACAGGGAAATGTCTGTAGATCAGTGGCCTTAAAGAGACTTTCAGCCTTCAGTCATGTAAATAAGACCTTGTTATCTGTGAATTGCCTGTACAAACAAAGATGATAATAATAAAATATTAAAAATAATATAAAAGTGGGGCGCCCTTAGCTCAGTTGGTAGGGCGTCCCCCCCCCCGGGCCCAGCAGCAGACCCGGGTTCGATTCCCGCCCGCGGTCGTGCTCCGCATGTCACTCCCCTCTCTGCCCCATTTCAACTCTGTCTCTCTGCACTATCAATAAAGCATAAAAATGCCCAAAAAATATCTTAAATAAATTAATAATAATAATAATAATAATAATAATAATAATATAAAAGTATGTGAAAACCCAGAGAAATAAACAGGCTCTACTTGTTGGATGATAAAATAACTTGCTGCAAACACCTGGATTTACGTTTATTCTCTGTTATACGTTAAACGTTATCGGGCCCCCTTCCCTCTGAAGAGCTTTTAGTAGCTTATATAAGGCTTTCCCACATTCCACGCGTCCTGCATTGCTATGAAGTGTATCTTAAAATGATTTCTCAATGATATAGCAAATATATGATAAGTTAGTTATGTATGAATAAAAACCAAAGATGAAAAGACACCTTACACATGTCAAAGCAGTAAGAAATCAGACTTTTAGGAATTGAATGTATAAATGTATGTGTCGACTTCTAGAGTCAAAAAACAAAGTAATAACTGCAGCACTCAGTCACTGACACTAAACAGAGTGATACAAGGTTCTCCTCTGGGCTGTGGAAACATTGGAATCGTTGCCTGTATGTATTTTAATCTGTGTTGACTTGTATTTGTGTTGTCTTTTTATATGGAACTTTGAGTCCTGAATAAAGTATTCATTCATTCTATACTTAAGATTTCATGATACTGTTTGATTTTTCTTTTTACAAATGAACCAAAAACAGACAGAGAGGAAGATCTTGGGATGAAAATGAGAATAAATGGAGTGTAAATAGGACCTCTCTTAACCTAAAATAGACACTGTAACCCTGTAATAGAACGTAGCGTGTAATGTCATAGTTTTGTCACAGTCATAGCCGCTTTAGTTTGACGGGAAACTAAGTCGATAAAGATCCACAGAGGAAGTGAGTGTATTGATATTCATGACACACACACACACACACACACACACACTGACAGCAGCATATATATATAAATCAATAATTCCTTGAAGTAATTATTATAATTAATTTCTATGACCTGAACCACGAAAAACAGCAGAAAATTGATTATTAATTTAGGGTTTTAGTTTCGATGTTTATAGCGCAAATCAGATACAAAAAGATTGACTTTTTTTTTTTGCATTTTTATGCTTTATTGATAGTGTAGAGACAGAGTTGAAATGGGGCAGAGAGGGGAGTGACATGCAGAGAACGACCGCGGGCTGGAATCGAACCCGGGTCCGCTGCTGGCCGAGGCCCATGGGGGGGGACGCCCTACCAACTGAGCTAAAGGCGCCCCCCTTTCTATTTCTAACTATACATTATATTTACTGTAACAGGCAAAAGAAAGTACTGAAGACATTCAGACAGTAGTGACATTGTCAGACTTACCCAGTCAAAGTGCATGTGTGTGTTTGTTGCGCGTGTGTGTGTTTGTTGCAAAAGTGTGTTGCGTAAATTTGTGCGTGTGCGCGAACGTGTGTTTGTTTTGTGTGTTTGTCGCACAAGTGTGTGTGTGCTGCGAAAGTGTGCGTGCGGGTTTGTTCCATGTGTGTGTCTCTGTCATGTGTGCATGTACCTTTAACTGGTCACCCAGTCAAAGTGTGCGTTTGTTGCATATGTGCGTGTCTTGCGCGCGTGTGTTCCTGTCTATGTACCTTTAGCGTGACAGTGTGTGTGTGTGTGTTCTTGTCTGTGTACCTTTAGTGTGACAGTGTGTAGCATGTGTGTGTGTCTCTCTCTCTGCGTGTGTGTGTGTGTTCTTGTCTATGTACCTTTAGCGTGCGTGTGTAGCATGTGCGTGTGTGTGTGTGTGTTCCTGTCTATGTACCTTTAGCGTGCGTGTGTAGCATGTGCGTGTGTGTGTGTGTGTTCTCGTCTATGTACCTTTAGTGTGACCAGCAGAGTGACCGTCTCCACACTGTAGTAGCCTCGGTCCACGTAGTCGCCCATGAACAGGTAGTTGGTGTCGGGGGATTTCCCTCCGATCTTAAACAGCTCCATCAGGTCGTGGAACTGACCGTGCACGTCTCCGCACACCGTCACCGGGCATCGTACCTAGCAACCACACAAATACATATTTTTAATAATAATAATAATTGACAGGTTTTGTATAGCGCTTTTCTGGAAGTCACTCAAAGACGCTTTACATCACATAGAATATACATAAAGAAAAAAAAAAAAAAACATTACACAAATTATTATTTTTAGGCCAGAGGTTGTTGCAAGATTCACTGACTTACTCTGTCAGCCACATAATATTCACCAACTTCTAGATTATATTTGTTTCACAGAGACACACATTTTTATTAAAGATTAGTTATTAACGTGCTTAATCGTCACATAACGACCCTTCTACGAGCATTAATTAAAAGATAATTTTTGGGGCATTTTTCTGCTTCATCAGATTAGACAGTGTGTAGAGACAGAGATGAAATGTGTCAGAGAGGGGAATGACATGCAGAGAACGACCCGGGCTGGATTCTAACCCAGGTCTGCTGTGAAGAGGACTGCGACTCTATTGGGGGGGGGGGGCTCTTACCATTACACCACAAGGCCTGTCTCTCTCCAAGTATTTAAAAGGGCAATAAAGAAAGTACCTTAAAGGCCTCATTTTGAGCATGTTAAATTCAAGGCCTTTAAGAACCCCCTTTATGCAATATTTACGGTTTTGTTACTTTCAACTGTAGATATAAAAAGTGAATTATTACTTGATTATCACAATGTACTTTAACCTCTGTGCTCTTATACGTTTGCTGTTTCTAAAGTGACTCGTGGCATTTACAGTAAAGCTTAGAGAGTGTACGTGTGTGTGTGTGTGTTAGAGCCTGCAGACTAAGTTTGCAGTGTAAACAAGGCGTGACATTAACAGGGAAAAACACCCAGAGAGCGAGTCAGCCTCCACATTCAAGTTAGTATTGTAAAAAGAGTCAACAACTTCTATCCACTGATAATACTGTAGGTTTTTATTGCATTATCCTTTTTAATATTAATGATAAGGGGAGGTGAAAAAAAAAACGATTCTTGTAAAAATTGCCATCGCCAGAAAATGGTGCATCTTTAGTAACTTTAGCTTCTTGTCCTTGAAGGCCACCGTAGCTTCTGTAAATTCTACCAAATGGAAGGGTTACCAAGGGAGCGTTGACATTTGAAATATATGCATTTTGCTGCTGCCGGTAGTATGTTGTCTTGCCTTCAAATCACATGCATTACCAGCTTCACATTAAAATAGACTTAAAATGAAGCCTCTTAGCACACAGTGGACTGGAGGAGACAGACAGACAGACAGACAGACAGAGACCGACAGACAGACAGACAGACAGACAGACAGACAGACAGATAGACAGATAGATAGATAGATAGATAGATAGATAGATAGATAGATAGATAGATAGATAGATAGATAGATAGATAGATAGATAGATAGATAGATAGATAGATAGATAGATAGATAGATAGATAGATAGATAGATAGATAGATAGATAGATCTCCTCTTAGCACACAGTGGACTGGAGGAGATCCTGAAATCCCCCTTTCAACTGAATTGAAAAAATCCATTTTGAATCGAAAATCACGGGATACCAAATCACCCACACCCCTAATCAATGACGTAATCTTTCCGTTCTACTAGAATTCAATGAGTGTTGATCGAACAAACGGTTATATCTCACCTCCTGGACGTTGGATTCCTTGGTCAGGATCTCTTTGGCCTGGAACAGAGAAACACACACAGTTAGTTAGTTATTCTATCTATCTATCTATCTATCTATCTATCTATCTATCTATCTATCTATCTATCTATCTATCTATCTATCTATCTATCTATCTATCTATCTATCTATCTAATATGTGGAGTTAGTTTCATGATAGTAAAGCATCTGAAAAGAGTTATAGGCATATTCATCAATCCACATTAAAAGATATTGTCATTTAAGGTTGATAAACTTGTCAGAAATTCAGGTTTAGATGAGGCTATGGGCAATGCTCTGGTTCTTATGACACAATAAGTATTTTGGAACCAATTTAGTTCCATTTTAAACAAGGGCTACTCTAGAAATCAATTACTCACACAAATCAATAACAAGTAATAAGTAATTTTCCCTTCTACGAAAACATGAGGAAAGGCAAAAACACCTGCATCGGTCCTTTCTGCTTTACTAGGTCACGGCTAATAGGATTCAGTCAAGTCATGTTTAAAACATTTTTCATTAGAATACGCCAAGGCTTGATTTTCCCTGAGGGGAATAATATCAGTTTGAAGAAAAGACAATTATTAGAGTGAGCCGAGAATTAGAAATACACCACTCCCTGCGTTCCAAATCACATACTACTTTCTTTTTACTACACTACATACTAAAGTACAGAAGAGTTTTAGTCTTTGTACTCTACACTACATACTAAAGTACAGAAGAGTTTTAGTCTTTTTACTACACTACATGCTAAAGTACAGAAGAGTTTTAGTCTTTTTACTACACTACATACTAAAGTACAGAAGAGTTTTAGTCTTTTTACTACACTACATACTAAAGTACAGAAGAGTTTTAGGGCCACAGACAGGAGAAAAAAAATCAGATAAGAAAGATTTTTTTTTCATTATGTCGAGAAATCTTAAGAATAAAGACAAATACTCCAAAATGCTATTGGAGTTAGTGAGGCATTTATGTATTTTCAGCATACTACAATTGACCTGCATGTATTGGGACATCCTAAATCTTGTTCTGGCATACTAAATAGAAGGGAAGTATGGGGATTGGAACACAGGGAAAGTTTAACCATTTCTGAGAGAAAACACTTTGCTTTTTTTAAAGTCATTTCAGACACTACGGTGTCCTGTAAGGTCATTGAGGCTAAATATGGACTTGTGGTGAAATGAGTTATTATTTTTAATCAAGAGTATTCTCGTTGGAACGTAAAAAATGGATTGTTAAAATATTTTTAATTGCTATTTTTACTCTTTTAAATTTTAAAAAATCAAACAAAATAGCAAAAAGCACATTTAGGCTTTTTTCATAAATGCTACGGTGAAATTATTTTTTAAATATATTATATAAAAAATAATATCTGGAAGTGGGGGGAAAAATGTTCGGCCTTGGGCAAAGTGTTTCATTATTTTCAGAGTAGAATTTTAATTTTGGTGCATTCCTATCACCCTTATGTTTAGACATTTCACTGAATAGATCAGTCCATTGTGAAGATGCTGGTTGTTATTTATAGGGCCGTTTTTTATAAGGAATCACATGCTCTGGACCAACTGAATATAACATTGTTCACCACAAACTGCTCAGCTGACACTCACTGAACCAACAGACGGATTTCACTATTTTATTTGTATGTCATTCAAGGAACAAGGAACTAGGATGTAATACAGAATAGCTGATTTCTAGCCTGTAGCTTTTAACTGATAAGAATGTGTTTATTATTATAAATGTAAAATAAAGTATTTTATTAAAATAAATATATGTTTTTCAATGTTTTAATAGATTTTTCAATATTATATCACCCAAGAAAAATCTTCAAATAACGTTTCCTTGTTTACGGATGTGTATCTATTTACAGAAAATATAGCCAACAGTTTTAGAAGGCCTATTTGGTATCGCATAGGGCAGAATTTGAAATCAATATTATTTTTAGAATTTCACATTAAAAAAAAGATATAACCGGATAACATCTGTGAACTATTTTGAATGGGACTAGTAGGCGGATGTTTTATTTATAGTGCAACAAACCTGGAGTGAGCGAGTGAGTCAGGATTTTAGCAAAATAGCGGTTGATCGATAAAGACAGGGCGCGGTGCCGATAACTGCACGTGCACTTATTGATAACCGTTATAATTAAAAACATGTTTAAACACAGTGAATAGAATAAACGTCAAAAACTAAAATATTTTATGATCGTCGATTTGTGCGCAGAAAAGCAGCCATGTTAGTAACCGGGCTGTAAAAACGGGCTCAGTCTATTTCCTGGTAACGATGGAAAAAATACGTGAATTTAGAAATCTTAAAACGACGGTTGATGATTAAATTCACGTTAAATGTAAATTCAACGCGTTAAAAAGGCGTGAAATGTTATCGATTAGATGAAATGTGATCATAAACATCGATCAAATCATGATGACTGGCTGAAAATAGGAAATAGCCGCTTCCATTCTAGGAATTACTCGGAGCCATTTTTTTTTTTTTTTTTAGTAATTAGGCCACAATGAAAGCCGAGCGGAAGATTCAGATTCAGACAAAATAAATAAAACAAACTAAATAAATAAACTCACCTTCTCGCAGAGCGTCCTGACTTGGTTCTCCGACAGCTGCTTGCACTCGTTTAGCTGCTCGATCCATTGATCTAACTCTTTAGTGAAAGATTTGTCTTCCATTGCAGCCGCCGCTTGTCGTTAGCTCGTAGCTCTAGCCGTTAGCTTGGCGCTCGTCGTATTGTTCAACCCGCCAAACCGGTTGGCAAATCAACTCTTGGACCTGAAATTAACGATGTGCTCGGTAAGCTTCTATCATGATAAGTTATTAATGGTTAAAAAACGGGGTATGTCCGACTGTGGCGTCAGAGGGGTCGTCTGCCCTGCGATGCGACCATGGACCGAGGCGGCGGAATGCGGCGGCTAGCCTATGGTGCTAAAAGAGAGCTAGCTTCAATAACATCCTGGCATTTCAGCTGCATCGCGCATGCGCATAACAGCAGCGACGTCAAGAGGACAGAACGAGAACTACAATAGATAGATAGATAGATAGATAGATAGATAGATAGATAGATAGATAGATAGATAGATAGATAGATAGATAGATAGATAGATAGATAGATAGATAGATAGATAGATAGATAGATAGATAGATAGATAGATAGATAGATAGATAGATAGATAGATAGAAAGAGTAAGCGAGAGAGAATAGATTTGATGTTGGATATGACCAAAATTATCTAATTTACGTAATCAGCAAGTCGCCAAACACATTTATAAACCAGATTTCTCACTACAGCTTGAAGTGTAGCCTATTAACTTGTGTAGCACAATCAATTCACTAGCACTACGCCATCAAGGCTTTTCATTTAGTATTCTCATAGCATCAATATATTAAGATAACTTGCGGTGCACACCAATTTGAAAACAGCAAATTTTCAGAGTATTTGATCCTTTTTTAAATCCCATGATCAACACAGCATTCTTGTTTGCATTATATTCGTTGTCTTTAGCCCTGTAAACAGTAAGCAGCTGCAGCACGAATTAAAACATCAAGGTCATCTGCATACATTAGACGACTCACACACACTCATCAATCAATCATTAATGGTGGTTCATTGATTCTGGAGACCGCTTGTTGTCAAAACATTTTTTGTGAAAATCAGTGTATTTTTCCCTCACAATCCGCTACTAGTCCGTAGGCCTACAATGTGTGCGCTGACAAAAATGTTTAAATGTTTGTTAATGTGTACAGCCTGGAATCTGTAAACTGTTATGTGGGAATGATATCAAGGGGCCCGCTGTAGCTAGCAACATTTCTTCAATTCTTTGGTTTAAAGGGACACTGTGTAAAATGTTAAGTAATTCATTAGCTCAAATTAATATCTTCATTCATAAATATGTCCTCATTGGTGTAAAATCACCTCTGCCAATAATCGGAATTATCCTCCTAAACGGAGAATTACAAATGTTAATGTTACATTTTGTCCATTGAGCGGGCAAGTCGTATGGAGGAATCCATGTTTTTGGAATGTCATCAGGTGCATTGTTTAAAATGTAGAATTGTTCTTGTCCTTGAAGGCCACTGTAGCTTCGGTTATTATTCAAAAGGGTTGGGGTTACCCAGGGACCGTTGCATTCTAGAACTTTCTAGAATTTTCTAGAACTTTCTTGATGATGTCACATTACACAGTGTCCCTTTAAACTATATCCTTAAAGGTGCAGTGTGTAATATGACATCATCAAGAAAGTTCTAGAAAGTTCTAGAATGCAACGCTCCCTGTAACCCCAACCCTTTCGAAAAATAACAGAAGCTACAGTGGCCTTCAAGGACAAGAACAATTCTAAATTTTAAATAATGCACCTGATGACATTCCAACTATGACACTTTCAAGATGGCGGCACTAGGCCTTGGTCCAAAATATGCAGAAATATGGAAATATATGAGACCCTTTCTAAGGGGAAAAAAATAATTCAAAAATTTTTTTTCAGCTATTATGCACTAAATTAAATGTACTTATGGATATTATAATTACTTTCTACAAAATCTGCTAGGAAATAAAATCCAAAATTCTACACACTGCAGGTTTAAAAACACATACAAAGAAATATTGACGGAAAAAAATCAAGAGTCAGAACATTTGTCATTATTGTTAAACCTGACAAGGAAGATTGTATATTTTCTATATAATACTTTGCCTTAAAAGTCGATCAAAATAAGTAAGTAGCCTAAATTACAATAAATAGGCCTATCTTTTTCCTCTTCAGCTGAGGGGCATCAGATTGTCCGCAGGTAGCAGAATTCACTTTAACACCCCCGTGGAACATTCATTCCACTGTGTTACAGAATCCACCGTAACACCGGCTCATCCTGGTTCTCAGCAGTCCGTCAGTGAGCGTGTGCAGCGGCCGTATGGCGACGTGATTTACGGCAATCAAACCCTCGTTGAAAACAGCTGTGTCTAGAGGGTCTGATACTTGTATTAGGTCCATGGTTTTCTATCAAGAAAACACAACAACTAAAAGTGTAAAACAATGGCTCATCTGATTACAGACCCCGCGGAGAAAGAGAGGTAAGTCCCTGTTAAGAGCTAACAGCATTGAACTCTTATTGTAAGATGTTTTAATTTAACGACAACTTGGGCATCTGCATTTCTAACTTGAATATTAGGTAAAACTTTAGTAATAATGTCGATCACGAAAGACTATTCTTCAATTCGGCTTACATGTGACCTGGTTCTTATATTTTATTCCAACAGAAAAACTACTTTTTTTTAGCCTCTATGCGCTTCACTAGCAAACCGCGACAGCACTGAAATGAGCGACTGTTGGTGAATCAAACTATCGTGTAATCGGAGTTACATGTTTATTTTGATTCTAAATATTCACCCGATGTGTTATCTCTGAGCCACACTTTTACATTAATTTGTTTATATAGTCAGGTGTCAAGAAATATGTGTCGGGAAATGGCAAAAGTTTTAGTTGTGTTGTTTTCAAATGAAGTCTGGCGGTTGGCTCAATATGCACGACAGTGGCGTAGTGACGTTAGCCTCTTTAGCATGACGTGTCAAAGAGGTCCTTTTAAACTGTATATTTACCAGTCAAATATTAAATTAAATTACATTTTTGATGGTCAAGTAATGCATTTAATCAATTTAAAGCCACAAATTACTACAATATTTTAATTCAAGCTTAAACGGTTGATCACATCTGTTGTGGCGTGTTGCTACATTCAGCAGGACGTTAAATACACACTAAAAAGTTGTTTTTGTTGTTGGAATAAAAGATAAAATCCAAATTAAATGTCTGCCGAATTTAAGAATGGACTGTCACGATCTACACCTTACTACAGTTATTATTATTAAACGAGTTGTATTTGTAAATAATCGCTTTTTGCTCAAAGTTCTGTAGTAAAGTCAATAACACTGAATATATGGGATTGTGAATGGAAAGATCAATAGACTTAGCTCTAGCATTATTGTTATTATTGTATAAAGTGAATATTGTCTGTTTTTAACTGGTGAATTTTTTGGAAGACTATGGAAAATCCAAGTCTATTTTGTAACTTATGCTGTCCTGTGTATGTGTGTGTGTGTGTGTGTTCCAGGTTTATCACCGTGTATCCCGTCTACGTCAACAGTAAGAAGACGTTGGCTGAAGGTCGGAGGATTCCATCAGAAAAGGTGAACGCTCTCTCTCATGATGTTTCACCTGCTCAACTTCACTTTAACTTTAGGGAAAAACATACACCTGTTTGTAAACATGGTTCCCACCGTTATGAAATTCCTGTGGGTGAAGTGAGTAGGGCGGTCGTCCACTGGGTTACAGGGTCGCTGGTTCGATCCCCCGTCTCCCCGCCACATGTCCAAGTGTCCCTGGGCAAAGAGACACTGAACCCTAAATGTCTCCTGATGGTTCAGAGAGCGCCTTGCATGGCAGCTACTGCCGTCGGTGTATGAGTGTGTGTATGAGTGTGTGTATGAGTGTGTGTATGAGTGTGTGTATGAATTGGTGTATGAATGGGTGAATGTGGTAAGAAATGCAAAGCGATTTGGGGCTGAGAAAATCGGCTTAAAAGCGCTTCATAAGTCAAGTCCATTTACCAAGTCCATTCCTTTTTCCAGACCTGGAAATGGTTTGAAATGAACTGAATGTTTTGGAAAAAGTTTTGAATTTACACACATGTTCGCTTGTGTTTTAAGCTTTTATATACACATTCTATGCCGTCTAAAGTTAAGCAAAATAGTTCCTTGAGTTACTATTGTTTAGAATCAAATGCCAGGGAAATGTATGTTTAATAATTTATGGCTTAAGAGAAAGGCAGTAAGTTATCAGCTTTAGTTTAGCCTAATAAGTTAAAAAGAAACTATAAGATAAAGCTGTCTGTCTGTCTGTCTGTCTGTCTGTCTGTCTGTCTGTCTGTACTTCACTTCTGGAGTTCAAACCGGGGCCTGCTTGCAATGTGAAAGTGGGCAATTGCCTAATTTTAGCAAGTTTACCTATGTTTAAAAAAACCACTGTCGACACAGTCATTCTGGTGTGAAAAGGCTTTTAGATTGAGCCCTGTAGAAAGCGGTGTAACTGTAGTGTTAAAATTGTGTTTTCAGGGCGTGGAGAATCCGTCCTGCACTGAGATCGGAGACGTTCTTACGGCCGCCGGACTCAATGTTTACGTGGAGGTAAAAACATCCAAACAGTTTACAGACTGTTCTATCAATGCTAGATAGAACTTCAGACTGTTAACGATGTTATCCCATTCCCTGATATTTCCTTTATATTTTGAGTTAAAGGGGCACTGTGTAACATTTTAAGTAATTTATTAGCTAAAATCAATATCCTCATTCATAAATATGTCTTCATTGGTGTAAAATCACCTCTGCCAATAATCTGAATTATCCTCCTGAGCGGGGAATTGCAAATATTAATATTACATTTTGTACATTGAGAGGGTAAGTCTTATGGAGGCATCCATGTTTTTGGAATGGCATCAGGTGCATTGTTTAAAATTTAGAATTGCTCTTGTCCTTGAAGGCCACTGTAGCTTCTGTTATTATTCTAAAGGGTTGGGGTTACCCAGGGAGCGTTGCATTCTAGAACTTTCTAGAACTTTCTTGATGATGTCATATTACACACTGCACCTTTAAGGCAAAGGGTTCTTACCGTTACTATTGTGTGTATTCTTTCTTGTCTTATTGTAGTTTATTTTATTTTTTTGAGATCCTCAGATGTTAAATCCGGCTGTATAATTATTTCCACTATGCTTCACTATGTTCTAACTTCTGTGATCAAATCAGAAAAACTATAATTAGCTTTGGAAATATTTTTGAGCTATGATGTGTAGTATATGGGAAAAAAGCATTTTAGTTTAACGTGTGTGTGTGTGTGTGTGTGTGTGTGTGTGTGTGTGTGTGTGTGTGTGTGTGTGTGTGTGTGTGTGTGTGTGTGTGTGTGTGTGTGTGTGTGTGTGTGTGTGTGTGTGTGTGTGTGTGTGTGTGTGTGTGTGTGTGTGTGTGTGTGTGTGTGTGTGTGTGTGTGTGTGTGTGTGTGTGTGTGTGTGTGTGTGTGTGTGTGTGTGTGTGTGTGTGTGTGTGTGTTCCAGAGTTCTAAGATGTATCCCCGGGAGTGGAACCGTGACGCCCAGTTCAGAGGTCGAGTCAGAGTCCAGCTGAAGGAAACCGACGGCAGCTTGTGTCAGGACAAATTCACCTCACGTAAGTCTCTAGGGGTGTGTGTCTGTCTGTCTCTGTCTGTCTCTGTCTGTGTGTGAGTGTTAGGGCACATTCTCACTAGGCCTACTGCCCCGAATCGTACCGTGCCGGCTGTCCCCTCTCCCAAGGCCCCACTGAAAAAATGGCAACAATTCATATATCGGGGGCGCCCTTAGCTCAGTTGGTAGGGCGTCCCCCCCCATGGGCCTCGGCCAGCAGCGGACCCGGGTTCAATTCCAGCCCGCGGTCGTTCTCTGCATGTCACTCCCCTCTCTGCCCCATTTCAACTCTGTCTCTACACTGTCAATAAAGCATAAAAATGCAAAAAATATATTTAAAAAAAAAAAATCATATCAGGGTTTATCCTCAATCCTTTAAATGTCTGTTACCTGCGATCTCATTATTTTGGTCACCACACATTTCTACGTTTTTAAGGGGCCGTGTCAACAAGATGTGCTTTTTTCATGTCAAAGTGATTTGATAATCATATCCAGAGCACTTGCATCAAAAACAGCCGTGATGCGTCATAAAGACTTGTTTGTTTCTGTGCCGTCAGGTCGAGACGTGTGGTTCTACGTGGCGGAGATGATTCCTAAACTGAAGACTCGCTCAGTGAAGGGAGGAGGAGCCGACAGCAGCGCACAGCAGGGAGAGGGCGGCAAGAAGAGCAAGAAGAAGAAGAAATAGACAGAGATAAAAGAGTTATTTTCTTTTTTAAATTAATTTTTTAGGTTGAGGTCATTGTGAGGGCTTTTTGCTTTTTTTTTTAAAGTTTTTTTGTGTGACTCTTTCCAAGAAGAGCAAGACGAAGAAATACACATAGAAATAAAGATACATTTTTTATTTTTTAAAGGTGCTACGACAAACTTTTAAATATTTCTGAAACAGTCTAATTTTTTCTTCTGATGATCTTAAATTACATGTAACAGCAAACGAGACCATCAGTGTAAAGAAGGATTTTTTTTTTATATAGTTTTTCTTAATGCCTTTGTCATGGGTATACTCTCACCCAGGAACAACAGCTGGCGTAGGTAAAAACACTACCTGCTTTTGTCCAAAGGGGGCGCTAGAATGAACACAAACTGAAAGTTCCTCGGAGCACCTGTTTCAATACATTTTTAAGTTGAGGTCCTTGAGGGCTTTTTCAAAGTTATTTTTTTGGTCACTGTGACCCTCAGACACTGGTTGCGTTCCGAATCGCATACTTTCTACTATTTAGTTTGGTAGAAAGAAGATTTAGGATGTCCCGATTCTTGTGGCCAGATTTAGGATGGTTAGAAGTACCCGGATGTCCTACTTCATGCGGCCAAGATTGTTAGTGTTGAAAACAGCATCCTATTTGGGCAATTCTGACCCACAATCCAGTGCGCACGTGAAGTGACGTCACATCGACGAAGCCTCCATATGGAAACAAACGGGGATGCGACGGATAGAAAAGCAAGAGGCAAGATCAAGGCGCAATGTTATGATGAAAATAGAGAGTAAAGTATGTCCCAATAGTATGCCTACTGCATCCTAACTAGATTCTTTTTATCGTCGGATGTAGTATGTAGAATAGAAAAAAGAAAGAGGAGGAGATTCGGAACGCAACCACTGATTCAGCTTCAGAAAATACCGGGTTCCATTTTTAATTCTTTGTTTGAACACCGTGAATGATTCTGTGAAATCATGTCAAAGGAACTCATTTCATTTCTGTGTTCTATATAATTTCTCTCTTGAGTTATTTTCAAAGTCATTGTCATTGAAAACATCAAGAATAAAAAGTTCATTTCTCATTGTTCTGTTGGTCTCATTTTTAGCAAATAAAAAATTAATGTTTTGCTATTATATATTCAGTCATTAGATGATTCTTCTTCCTCATTTAAAGGTGCAGTGTGTAACATGACATCATCAAGAAAGTTCTATAAAGTTCTAGAATGCAACACTCCCTGGGTAACCCCAACCCTTTCGAATAATAACAGAAGCTACAGTGGCCTTCAAGGACAAGAACAATTCTAAATTTTAAACAATGCACCTGATGACATTCCAACTATGACACTTTCAAGATGGTGGCACTAGGCCTTGGTCCAAAATATGGAGAAATATGGACACATGAGACCCTTTCTAAGGGAAAAAATTATAATTATAAAAAGAATGTCAGCTATTATGCACTAAATTAAACATACTTAGCCTATGGATATTATAATTACTTTCTACAAAATCTGCTAGGAAATAAAACCCAAAATTCTACACACTGCAGTGGAGTCAGTGATTCTTGAGAACGCTTGTTGTCAAAATCAGTGAATATCTCATGATCCACTACCTGACTGTACTGTGTGGGTGTGTGCTGAACAAAAAGCCAGTGTTAATACACAGCCTAGGCTCTGTGAACTGGTATGTTGCTAGCTTTGGTGACATACCCTTTGTTGAATCACTGACTTGATAGAGGTCCAGATCATTTTTAACTATTTGTTACCTGACTGTTACTAGCCTAATGATTATTTTAATTCTGGATTCATCTGCTAAATCTTTATCTCTATCAATTGATTATTTATACAATCACAAAATGCTTCACAATAAAAACAAACAAGCAAATAAGAGACAAAGCAACACGCAACACATTATTATTCTTTCAATTAAATTTCTATCTATTTATCCATCCTCTATCCTTACGTTTTTTTAATGAACTTTATTGAACAATTCTCAATACATAAATGAAAAGTACTCGATATATCTTATCTGCTTACATCAAAAAAATAAAAATACATCCACAAAGACATATACACATACATATTAAACAATATAAATAAACAGTACAATACTCCAAATA
>NC_137231.1:35210984-35218484 GCF_949987685.1 Ammodytes marinus
TGTGTGTGTGTGTGCGTGTGTGTGTGTGTGTGTGTGTGTGCGTGTGTGTGTGTGCGTGTGAGAGTGTGTGTGTGTGTGTGTGTGTGTGTGTTTTGGGGGAATTCAGAGGAGGAACATAATAGATGATAGTTTTTATTTACTGCAGGGATTTTAGTCTTGTGTTTTTCGTTGCTTTGAGCTCAATACATAACTCTGCAGCTCAGTTTAAGATACAGTTCACACTCACGGAAACTGTTTTTGATCCAGGCCTACACAGGGGAAGTTAGAACATTGTCCCATTTTCCATTAAAGGCCTACTTCACCGGTGGGAATATGAAGGTGTATTGAACTCGGAGATCCTATGAAGTATAAATGTGCAAATTTTTTTTTAAATCGGATCATTCTAGCCTGAGAAAAGGCAGAAAGAGTGTTTTATGGTCTCACTGTCTAACCCTACATTTCTCTTTCTGTGACATCACATCACCTTCATATTCCAACCGGTGAAGTAGGCCTTTAAGTTGATTTTGCTTCCACACTGCACACACTTTTTGTCAAGAGGACCAAACACTGTTAACAAATGTCACACTGTCGAAATACAAAACACATTTTTCAGGTTACTGTACTACAACCAATATGGATGTAGCATCCGGGCTGACCTCAGTTATTCACACGGCATCCAATAATCCTGGTTTATGCGCGTCGCCGTCTTGTGAGATTTTTACTCCGCCTCACTCCTCTTGCCGAAAAGAGGAATCGACGTCACGTTGGGGGGAGGGAGATAGCTGACGTATACCTCCGAGGCAAAGTGAGGGACAACGGGCGGAGAGCTGTCACTCAAGAGATCGCGCCAATACATTTTAACCTCCAAAAGAATAAAAACTAGCGTGGGCCAAAAAAATTCACCCCCATCAGTGTTGTCATGGAGATATGACCTAAACATACAGACTAAAATGGTTTTGTGGCCCAGGCTGTAAATAGGTTTAATAAGACTTTGAAAACGGCCTATCTAACAAGTGAGTCAAAGAAAAACTGCTCGGTCTTGGCGCCACCCCCCCAGTGGCACTTTCTGGTTACTACAGTTGTGGGTCACTTCCTTATTGGATGCTGGTAAAAATCACTGAGGTTGGGGCTTGATTTCAACAAAAGAGCTAGTTAGCTAGAGGTGATATTCCCAAAACGGAACATATAAAACGTCTATGTATATAATTTGAACACGTGATTGTTTTCGTGTCCTTGTTGTTAGATGGTCAGACCGTATTTCATCAGGGCTTTCACCTCTTCTTTGGACCACGTCTGTCCACCACACATTTTCCCCTCCGGCCTTTCGGCTATTGCGGGAGTCATAAACTAAATTGTATTTGGTCCGGACCGAAGCAAGTTAACTATTGGGGACTTTTACTGGTATGATATATGTATCATGATTGAACCTGATAAGATTTAGGTTGCGTTCCGAATCGCATACTCTTTCTTTTTTCTATTCTACATACTACATCTGACGATAAAAAGAATCTAGTTAGGATGCAGTAGGCATACTATTGGGACATACTTTACTCTCTTATTTCATCATAACATTGTGCCTTGATCTTGCCTCTTGCTTTTATATCCGTCGCATCCCCGTTTGTTTTCATATGGAGGCTTCGTCGATGTTACGTCACTTCACGTGCGCACTGGATTGTGGGTCAGAATCGCCCAAATAGGATGCACTTTTCAACACTAACAATCTTGGCCGCATGAAGAAGGACATCCGGGTACTTCTAACCATCCTAAATCTGGCCACAAGAATCGGGACATCCTAAATCTTTTTTCTACATACTATATAGTAGAAAGAATGCGATTCGGAACGCAACCTTAGTTAGACAGTTGCAAACAGCGACCCTTTAAACCCTAGTCGGCTCTATTGCAGTGAGAACAGGATCCAACCCCAGTGTCAGGGAGTAAAAGGAGTTGGATTAAAGGCTGTCTGCTCACACGGGCATTTGGTCATTTGTTGTGTTTGCAATCAGCAACTAAACAGCAAAAGGTCATTGATGTGTGTGTGTGTGTGTGTGTGTGTGTGTGTGTGTGTGTGTGTGTGTGTGAGTGTGTGTGTGTGTGTGTGTGTGTGTGTGTGTGTATGTGTGTGCAGGCATGCGTGTATGGCTGTATATGTGTGTGTGTGTATGTGTCTGTCTATGTGTGTGTTTGTTATTATGTTTGTGTGTGTGTGTATGTGTGTTTATCTGTCTATGTGTGTGTGTGTGTGTGTGTTTGTGTGTGTGTGTGTCTATGTGTGTGTGTTTGTCTGTGTGTGTGTGTGTGCGCTACAGTTATAAATCTAACCCTAAGGTCCTCCTGTTCTCAGGACGTCAGTGTGAATTCAGTGACCGACAGTAACGACCTCTCACACACACACACACACACACACACACACACACACACACACACACACACACACACACACACACACACACACACACACACACACACACACACACACACACACACACACACACACACACACAGTAACGACCACTCACACATCAACATTAAGACGCTCGTCTGTCCAAACACAAAGACACAGTGACAGTCTGTTACACTATCGGACAAGAGGGACAAATTAGGACAATTACTTCTACATCGCAGAAGTAAATCTTGTCACGCACGCACACACACACACACACACACACAGACAAACATACACACTCACTCACTCACTCACTCACTCACTCACACACACACACACACATACGCGCACGCACGCACGCACACACACACAATGACCTTTTTGGACAAATTAGACAATTTATTTCACAGGTAAATCTTGTCCGCTTTCCTGATCTACATCTGTCTGAAAGCTTAAGTTCCTTTAAAGAAACATACACATTGGTGGGGCGGCCTTAGCTCAGTTGGTAGGGCGTAACCCCCCCCCCCCCCCCCCCCCCCCCCCCCGGGCCGGGCCCAGCAGCGGACCCGGGTTCGATTCCCACCCGTGGTCGTTCTCTGCATGTCACTCCCCTCTCTGCCCCATTTCAACTCTGTCTCTGCACTATCAATAAAGCATAAAAATGCCCCAAAAAATACCTTTAAAAAAAGAAATAAACATTGGCATACTTAGCGATTGTAATCCAGAATACTTTTTGTCAAAATCAGTGAATATCTCCTCATGATCCGCTACCTGTCAGTACTGTGTGTGTGTGTGTGTGTGTGTGTGTGTGTGTGTGTGTGTGTGTGTGATATGTAATACACAGCCTAGGTTTTGTAAACTGGTATGTGTGTGAGTGAGTGAGTCCGTGCGTGCGTGAGTGAGTGAGTGAGTGAGTGAGTGAGTGAGTGAGTGAGTGAGTGAGTGAGTGTGTGTGTGTGTGTGTGTGAGGGGTCTGATAGTGTGTGTGGTCTATTTTAGTGCAGCATCTTTCTCTCTCTCTCTCTTTGTCTCACTCACATTCCTGAACAGCTGATTGGACAGTTGGGTTTGGTAACATAGCAACCCCTCAGATATCTCAGCATTCTATCCCAGCTGACCTCAGATCTGAAATGAACAAACAGTTTAATTTACATAATATTAAACGTGTAATGTGTGTGTGTGTGTGCGCTGTAATGTGTGTGTGTGTGTGTGTGTGTGTGTGTGTGTGTGTGTGTGTGTGTGTGTGTGTGTGTGTGTGTGTGTGTGTGTGTGTGTGTGTGTGTGTGTGTGCTGTGATGTGTGTTACTATAGCGATCTAGAATAAAACAATCCCAAAAAATTATTGTCCCTGCGTTCTGAATCGCATACTCTTTATTTTTTCTATTCTACATACTACATCCGACGATAAAAAGAATCTAGTTAGGATGCAGTAGGCATACTATTGGGACATACTTTTACTCTCTTATTTCATCATAACATTGCGCCTTGATCTTGCCTCTTGCTTTTATATCCGTTGCATCCCCGTTTGTTTTCATATTGAGGCTTCATCGATGTGACGTCACTTCACGTGCGCACTGGATTGTGGGTCAGAATCGCCCAAATAGGATGCAGTTTTCAACACTAACAATCTTGGCCGAATTAAAGCAGCTACGAGTAACATTTAAATATCTTTTAAACAGCCTCATGTTTCCTCTCATAATCATAAATTACCTTTAACAGCAAACCAGACCATCAGTGCAAAGAAAGACGTTTTTAAATAGTTTTTATTACTGCATTTGATCTGGTCGTACACCCAGTCCGATTTTCGGTTCACGCGTGCATGCTCTATGGTCACATATCCGTATTGGTCGCAGATTTCAGCGTGGCGCAGGAACGTGAATTGAGAAGCCTATCCCTCCAGGTGAGGGAAGGGGAGCGGGACCCTTGTTTGAGACAGTTGTTTGTCGTCATAATGACTGATAACGGGGCTGAACCATCAAAGAAAGAAAAGAAAATGCAATGAAGAAAAGCTAAAAGGGAGAGTGATAGTCGGACGGGAGGGCGTTGCCAAGCAACGTATACACAATTTCACGCAGCGAAACTAGACTGCAGTGTTTACTCCTAAATGAATGAGCGGTAGTCTACTAAAACAAAGTTTACTTTGTCTCACCAGCATCATCAGATGACCATTATTCATCTGAAATAGTCATTATTTACAACAACACATTACCTCATCGTGATCCATTCTAACTATCTGCCATCTCTCGTTCATTCGCTTTGTGTGAGGACACGGGGACTCGTTCAGCTCCGTGAGAGGTGACAATGCATCAACTCATTGCAATCAGGTGTGTTTAGCACTTACTGGCATTAGTTGATGCTGTGTCACCCATAGACTCACGGAGCCGAAAAGAGTCCGGTGCCCTCACACTTTCAACACACGGACACGCCACGCACCATATTGCTTCCTGATTATTTGAATCTTGCACTCCCTGGACGAGCTACAAAACAGCTTCACAACAGCTGGCGTCGTAATAATACTACCGCTTTTGTTCAAAGGTGTCGCCAACGTGCCGACTTACTCGTAGTAGCTTTAAGTAGGACATACGGGTACTTCTAACCATCCTAAATCTGGCCACAAGAATCGGGACATCCTAAATCTTTTTTCTACATACTATATAGTAGAAAGTATGCGATTCGGAACGCAGGGTTTGTGTGTTTCGTGGGTTGAAGCAGAATTCATGTTAAGAATGTCCTGCTGTCCTCGCTGTTGTTACTTAGCAACAGCATCAACCAGATATGAGTCATAAAAATAGAAACAGAGCAAACAGGAGGATGACACACACACACGCACGCACGCACGCACGTACGCACTCACGCGCACACACACACACACACGCACACACACACACACACACACACAACCCCTTTTCACAGATCTACACAGTCAAACAGAGAGTCATCGTGAGGCTTTTTTAAAGGTGTAGTCAGTGATTCTGGAGAACGCTTGTTGTCGAAATAACTTTTTGGTCAAAATCAGTGAATATCTCCTCATGATCCACTACCTGTCTGTACTGAGTGAATATCTCCTCATGATCCACTACCTGTCTGTACTGAGTGAATATCTCCTCATGATCCACTACCTGTCTGTATTGAGTGAATATCTCCTCATGATCCACTACCTGTCTGTATTGAGTGAATATCTCCTCATGATCCACTACCTGTCTGTACTGAGTGAATATCTCCTCATGATCCACTACCTGTCTGTACTGAGTGAATATCTCCTCATGATCCACTACCTGTCTGTACTGAGTGAATATCTCCTCATGATCCACTACCTGTCTGTACTGAGTGAATATCTCCTCATGATCCACTACCTGTCTGTACTGAGTGAATATCTCCTCATGATCCACTACCTGTCTGTACTGAGTGAATATCTCCTCATGATCCGCTACCTGTCTGTACTGAGTGAATATCTCCTCATGATCCACTACCTGTCTGTATTGAGTGAATATCTCCTCATGATCCACTACCTGTCTGTACTGAGTGAATATCTCCTCATGATCCACTACCTGTCTGTACTGAGTGAATATCTCCTCATGATCCACTACCTGTCTGTACTGAGTGAATATCTCCTCATGATCCACTACCTGTCTGTACTGAGTGTACACTGGGAAAAACTGGTCTGGTGTTAAAACCATTGACTGTGGTTGTTAATACACAGCCTAGGCTCTGTAAATGGGCATGTTGCTGGCTATGGTGGACCCTCTTTGTTTACGTACCAGTTGACTACACCTTTCAATGTGCAGATCCCGAGTCTATTCTATCTAGAGAGAGAGAGAGAGAGAGAGAGAGAGAGAGAGGGGGGATGACCTGCAGTAAAGGTCCACGGGTCAGATTTGAACCCGCGACCACTGCAACGAAGGCCGGAGCCAATATGGTACACGCTCTATCCACTACACCACTGGAGCGCCCTGAGTCTATTCTATATTAAATTCTAAAATCTCTTTCTCTCTGTATTTCTCTCCGCAGACGTTGAGCTGAAGAATTTCCGCCACAGCCACAAAAATCCTCCTGTAGAAATGTGAGTCGACTTTTATCATTTGAACTTTGTTACTTTTGAAAAATCTCATGTTTGGTGTAGTGGTTAGATCCCCCCCACCTCCCCCCCTCCCCTCCATAGAGTCTCAGTCCTCTTCACAGCAGACCCGGGTTAGAATCCAGCCCGGGTCGTTCTCTGCATGTCATTCCCCTCTCTGTCTGTCTGTCTGTCTGTCTGTCTGTCCTCTTCACAGCAGACCCGGGTTAGAATCCAGCCTGGGTCGTTCTCTGTCTGTCTGTCTGTCTGTCCTCTTCACAGCAGACCCGGGTTAGAATCCAGCCCGGGTCGTTCTCTGTCTGTCTGTCTGTCTGTCCTCTTCACAGCAGACCCGGGTTAGAATCCAGCCTGGGTCGTTCTCTGCATGTCATTCCCCTCTCTGATACATATCATCTCTAGTCTCTACACACTGTCTCATAAAGCAGAAAAAAATTCCCCAAAACATCATCCTTATAAATAAAAAATTCTTTCATTTAAAGACCTACTTCACCGGTTGGAATATGAAGGTGTATTGAACTCTGAGATCCTATTTAGTATAAATGTGCAAAAAAAAATGTAATTGGATCATCCTAGCCTGAGAAAAGGCAGAAAGAGTGTTTTATGGTCTCACTGTCTAACCCTACAGTTTCCTTCTTGTGACATCACAGTAAGGGTTAGGATTAACAGGACAGCTGGGCCAAGGGAAGACTGAGGGAAAAACCTCATTCATTATATTATAATAGTGATTTTATAATGATAGAACGCTGGTTCCGTGTGGGTGAAGTATTCCTTTAAGCGATGTCATATTCCACTGACGTAAATGATGTCATAGCCTTGAGTCAGATATGAACACATATATTATTCAGACAGTGACACCAGACACCAGTATAGGATCAATAGCTCCACAGACAGACAGACCTTTTTTATTTTAAAGATAATTTTTTTGGGGGTGCCCTTAGCTCAGTTGGTAGGGCGTCCCCCTCCCCCCCATGGGCCCTTAGCTCAGTTGGTAGGGCGTCCCCCCCCCCCCATGGGCCCTTAGCTCAGTTGGTAGGACGTCCCCCCCCCCATGGGCCCTTAGCTC
>NC_137231.1:35238484-35240984 GCF_949987685.1 Ammodytes marinus
ATCTAACCCTGTCTTGTGTCCACACAGAGGCATCTCTCTGAGGACGAGTTCTTCAGTGTGTTTGGGATGAACCTGGACCAGTTTGACGGTCTGTCGCTGTGGAGGAGAAACGACATGAAGAAGAAAGTCTGTCTGTTCTGACTACAGCCCCCACAATGCAACGCTGCACGGGCCTGAAGACATAACATGTATACTCTATGGCCTGAAGATATACACACAAGGAGAGATGGACAGACAGACAGACAAGGACAGATACACAGACAGACAGACAGACAGACAGACAGACAGACAGACATGCACTGCTGCAGGGGCCTGAAGATATAACATATATACTCTATGGCCTGAACACACATACAAGAAGAGACGGACAGACAGACAGACAAGGACAGATACACAGACAGACAGATACACACACACACACACACACACTCACACACACACACACACACACACACACACACACACACACACACACACACACACAAAAACGCTACTATAATCACCGCCGCCATCGTCACACACTCAGAGGTTTGATGTGATACACTCTTTATATCTCTTAAAGGAGCGGCACAACTCCTCATCAATAAGTTTCAGTTTTTAGACTTTTGAAAAACATATTTATCATTAACAAAACAGTCAGCCTGCAAGTCAAGACATAGGGCACGGAGCTCAACTCACTGCAACATTAAAAAAAAAATTAGGTTGCGTTCCGAATCGCATACTTTCTACTATATAGTATGTAGAAAAATTCTTGTGGCCAGATTTAGGATGGTTAGAAGTACCCGGATGTCCTACTTCATGCGGCCAAGATTGTTAGTGTTGAAAACTGCATCCTATTTGGGCGATTCTGACCCACAATCCGGTGCGCAAATGAAGTGACGTCACATCGACGAAGCCTCCATATGAAAACAAACGGGGATGCACCGGATATAAAAGCAAGAGGCAAGATCAAGGCGCAATGTTATGATGAAATAAGAGAGTAAAGTATGTCCCAATAGTATGCCTACTGCATCCTAACTAGATTATTTTTATCGTCAGATGTAGTATGTAGAATAGAGAAAAGAAAGAGTATGCGATTCGGAACGCAACCTGAATTTCAACATTTAAAACAATATTTTAAAAACACAAGCACATTTGCTAAATTTCTGTGTGTGTTCCAAAGTGACGCACATGTATTTCTTTCATTTTTTCTCTAGCTGCCGTGTTTTGAGCTCTTCCAGCCACCGTACAATCATAGAATCTCATATAAAAACATGCACAACCAAGTCCTTCATCATGACATGTGTAATTTCACATCCAAATATCAATATATCTTTATATAAATATATATCATAAAAAAAGCACATTTTTCTAGCAAATTCAAGAAATAATTGTAGTAAGACAGAGAAATCTTTAGTTTTATTGACTCATTAAAAAGAATAATTTCATAATTTGAATGCTTATGAAGTTATAAAACAATCAAATATGTTTGAAAACTTTGAAAACTGTGAAATGAGAGCAGCCAAGAAGGGGGTTGTAGAAGACACAAATAGCCAGAATTAAAACTATTAAAGCTGGGGTGGAGGATTTGGGGAGAAATGGCAGTTGGGATAGAGATTCGAATCCAAATACCTCAACCGCTCCACTTGTTCTCTTTGGTCCCTCCCCTATGGTCCCTCCCTGACACGCTCTACACCAACACCGTCGGTGCCAAAGTGAATGGACAGTTCAAACAGCCAATAATAACAGAGAGTCGGAGCCTCGCTCTGATTGGTCAAAGTGTACAGCTCATGTTAATTTTGACCAATCAGTAATCACATACCCCAGCTTTAAGTTAAGTTACTTTATTAGTCAATAGTTACATTTAAATTCATCTTTCCTCCTCTCCCCTCTCAAGTTCCCTCACTCCAGAGGGGGTCCTCACACAGGGTCAGCCATAGTACAGCGCCCCTGGAGCAGTTTGGGGTTAAGTTTCTTGCTCAAGGACACAATGGTAGAGATGGTGGGCACCGTAGATGTAACTGCAGCCACCACTAGTTTTACAACTAACACCCTCCTGTCCGGTGCCGGGGATCCAACCAGAGACCTCATGGTTACTGGGAGGAGGAACCAGAGACCTCATGGTTACTGGGAGGAACCAGAGACCCCATGGTTACTGGGAGGAACCAGTGACCTCATGGTTACTGGGAGGAACCAGTGACCTCATGGTTACTGGGAGGAGGAACCAGAGACCTCATGGTTACTGGGAGGAGGAACCAGGGACCTCATGGTTAGTGGGAGGAGGAACCAGAGACCTCATGGTTACTGGGAGGAGGAACCAGAGACATCATGGTTACTGGGAGGAGGAACCAGAGACCTTGTGGTTACTGGGAGGAACCAGAGACCTTGTGGTTACTGGTCGGCCCCCTTTTCTCTAGGACATGCTACTATTGGCAAAATGAAGCAGAAATGCAAAAAAAAATATCCAGAAACTAATGTTTTGGTGAAATTCTGGGGCATTGAGTTGTTCTCAGTGGAGGTT
>NC_137231.1:35258484-35263484 GCF_949987685.1 Ammodytes marinus
CCCCCTCTCTCTCCCCCCCCTCTCCCTCTCTCAGTGTTATAAATGTGCCCAGGACCTCCTCCCCTCCCTCTCTCTCAGTCTGTTTGGATGTCAGCTGGTCTATAAATCCAAACCGAGAGGGAAGGTCCAGCACCGCATCAGACTGGTGCTGACCGGAGCAGACACACTGGTGCTGGGATACAACAGCTACGAACAGGCGGACGAGTGGAGGAGGGTGAGTGTGTGTGTGTGTGTGGGGGGGGGGGGGGGGTGTGGTGTGTGTGTGTGTGGGGGGTGTGTGTGTGTGTGTGTGTGTGCGTGTGTGTGTTTGTGTATGTGTGTTTTTGTGGGGTGTGTGTATGTGTGTGTGTGTGTGTGTGTGTGTGTGTGTGTGTGTGTGTGTTTGTTTCTGTCTGTCTGTCTGTGTGTCTGTCTGTCTGTCTGTCTGTCTGTCTGTCTGTCTGTCTGTCTGTCTGTCTGTTTTCTGTCTGTGTCATTCTGGTGACTTTAAAATCAAATCAAATCAGTTTTATTTGTATAGCCCAAAATCACAAATACATTTGTCTCAGTGGGCTTTACATTCCATACAATATGATACAATATGATACAATATGACACCCTGCCCTTACACCCTTAGCTCGGCTGAGAAAAAACTCCCAGTAAAAAACCCTTTACCGGGATTAAGCAAATAACCAAGAAATACATTTATTTTTTAGCATTGTTCATGTCAAATAGCCTACTTCTAGTCTAGTACCTCTATTTCTTTGTGCGCTATATTGTTCAGAACATTCTAAAAACAGTGTTCTTTTTAAAACAGTGGTGGGGATAACATTTTCAACATGTACTTTATATATAAAATGTATAAAAATAAGATTCACAGTAATATGTATCTGACATCTTTCTACAGGTTATCGAGGAAATTAGTGTTGGAGGTGAAGCGGAGATGAAATCAAACAAACTGCTGTCCTGCAGGGTGAGACACACACACATACACACGCACGCACGCACGCACACACACACGCACGCACGCACGCACGCACGCACACAAGCACACACACACACACACACAGTGAAGTCATCTGTACGTATCGTCTCTTCAGTCCAGTTCAGCCCTGACTGAGTGTGAGGAGGAGAAACCTTCAGTTGGAGACCAAAGGAAAGACAAAGGTATCTATCTATCTATCTATCTATCTATCTATCTATCTATCTATCTATTTATCTATCTATCTATCTATCTATCTATCTATCTATCTATCTATCTATCTATCTATCTATCTATCTATCTATCTATCTATCTATCTATCTATCTATCTATCTGTCTATCTGTCTATCTGTCTATCTGTCTATCTATCTATCTATCTATCTATCTATCTATCTATCTATCTATCTATCTATCTATCTATCTATCTATCTGTCTATCTGTCTATCTGTCTGTCTGTCTGTCTGTCTGTCTATGTATCTCTGTCTGCCTGTCTGTCTGTCTGTCTGTCTGTCTGTCTGTCTGTCTGTCTGTCTGTCTGTCTGTCTGTCTGTCTGTCTGTCTATCTATCTACCTGTCTACACTGTGTGTGCGCTGGGGTATATTCCACTTTACATTGCCAAGGTACACTATATTCTTTCCAGTGCACACACAGTACAGACAGG
Organism: Ammodytes marinus; assembly: GCF_949987685.1. Taxonomy (NCBI): domain Eukaryota; kingdom Metazoa; phylum Chordata; class Actinopteri; order Uranoscopiformes; family Ammodytidae; genus Ammodytes; species Ammodytes marinus. The sequence goes on from NC_137231.1 coordinate 35,260,108, forward strand.
CAGCGGATCATGAGGAGATATTCACTGATTTTGACAACAAGTTATTTCAACACGCCTTCTGTAAAATCACTGACTCCACCTTTAAGTATGCTGAATTAATGTTATTTATTTTTATATACAGTATATAGGCCTCTAGTATGTTATATATCTACTGTAATGTTGACATGATCTTGTGTTTGATTGACAGGTGTCGTGAGCGTTCTGATGAACTGTCAGTGGCAGAGTCTGGTGTGTCGCGTGGAGGCGGGGCTTCTCAACATGTTCGCACAGACACAGGAAGTAGGAAGTGTTTTATTTTTTTATTAAAATTCTTTATTGCAGCAAAATTTACAAACATCAAACAAATTCACCCCCCTCAGTGTTGTCATGGAGATGTGACCCAAACATACAGACTAGAATGTTTTTTTGAACCAGGCCTTAAATAGGTTTAATAATGCTGTGAAAATAGGCTATTTAACATGGGAGTCAATGAGAAATTGCTCTGTTTTGGTACCACCTCCTAGTGGCCACTCGGGTTCATTGCATTTTTTGTCACTCCTGCATTAGATGCTGGTAGAACTCGCTGTGGTTGGAGCTTGTGTCATACAGGAAACCAAGCAAGGGAAACATGTCATATTTAACAGAAAAGAAAATAACAGACAAAACAACTAAAAACAAAAAATAAATAAAAATGTAACCAGATATGTCAGCCTTTCCTGGACTATATAACAGTACTGAAGGGACCTACATGACACCTCGTTGACTTTTTATTTTCTGCTTAACATTTGCCTTTAGTTTAAACAATGTCCTTAGAAACCTGTAAAGTAGAGTACGCCATGTTAGCTGTTTATTTTATTTTGTCCTTTGTTTGTGTGTTCACTCTTTCAGTTGTGTGTGTTCTTAAAAAGATAAAATAATAATAAAGAAAAAATATGGGTGAAGGTTTGAGAAAGCAACATTTATTTATGAATGAAATACTTTGCAGGAAGTAGGGAGTGTGACATCACCTCAGTACACGGTGCGTCTGACAGGATGTGATGTCACAGCGGGGCCGGACACAGAGCGCTCTCACAGGATCACACTGAGCAAGACAGGGGATCAGCTGGCTGTGCTGGAGGTGAGTCTGTGTGTGTGTGTGTGTGTGTCTGTCTGTCTGTCTGTCTGTGTGTGCGTCTGTGTGTCTGTCTGTCTGTCTGTCTGTCTGTGTGTGTGTGTGTGTGCGTGTCTGTCTCTGTCTGTGTGTGTGTGTGTGCGTGTGTGTGTGTGTGTGTGTCTGTCTGTCTGTCTGTCTGTCTGTTGTTTCTCCTTCTCCCTCTCTCTCTCTCTCTCTCTGTGTCTCTGTCTGTCTGTCTGTCTCTCTGTCTGTCTCTCAATGTCCCTCTGTCTATGTGTGTGTGTGTGTGTGTGTGTGTGTGTGTCTCTCTCTCTGCACGTGGCCTCGTCTATAATTAAAGGTGGAGTGAGGTGCATCGATTCTGGAGAATATTTGTTGACAAAATCACTTTCGTCAGTCAGGGAATATCGGGCCCACTCGTGGTGTAGTGGTTAGAGCTTAGAATTATTTATTTAAAAAAGAAAATCAATTAATATGTGAATATGTCCTCAGAATCTGCTTCTTGTTCGTATTGTGAGTGCGATGATTTTTTTTTGGGAGGGTGGGGGGGGGGGGGGGGGTGGTTTATACACAGCCTAGGCTCTGTAAACGCCACGGTGGGTCCCCTTTGTTTACATACCAGTTTAAAACTTTAAATCAGTCATATTTTCATGTGTCTTTCCCTGTCTTTGTCCAGGTGAGTTCATCAGGAGAGAAGGAGCGCTGGTTGAAGCTGCTGCAGGACGGAGCTGTCAATCACAGTCACCATGACAACAACACACAGAAACACAGCACAGGTGTAGCCCTCAGGTAAGAAGACTATTCAATCCTAAAAAACTTTATTAGTCTAGTCTGTGTGTCTGTCTTATATAGTGACAGAAACCTGCCTTTAGTTCAATGCTAAAAAAAATAAAAAAATCCCAGTTCGTTAAAACTGTAAAAGCAGGTGTGTTAAGAAATGCATGCATTAAAAAGGTTTTCGTTACCTGTCCATACTGTGTGTGTGTGTGTGTGTGTGTGTGTGTGTGTGTGTGTGTGTGTGTGTGTGTGTGTGTGTGTGTGTGTGTGTGTGTTTGCTAAAAAAAAATCCGGCGTTCATACACAGCCTAGGCTCTGTAAACTGGTCTGACTCACCACATGGTCTAATTTTTTAATTTTTTTAAAGATGTGTTTATTTAAAGGGCCAGCACACATTAATCAACATGTCCCCCTCTCTAATCAATCATTATTGTCTCTGCAAAACTGTCTAATAAAGCAAAAAAATAAATATACTCTTAATTTTGGTTTGAAATAATCTAAATTAAAATAGCAGTGTTTCAAGAGTAGAATCATGAGACTCACCACATGGTCTCGATTTTATTTGTTTATTACAGTTTATTCAGAATTCTATATTTAAAGGGCCAGTGCACACATTAATCCCCATATCCTCCCCCTCCCCCCAGTGGTTTGCAGAAAAAAAATACCACCTACATAAAAAGTACAATGATATAAGGCAAGGCAAGGCAAGGCAAGGCAAGGCAAGGCAAGGCAAGGCAAGGCAAGGCAAGGCAAGGCAAGGCAAGGCAAGGCAAGGCAAGGCAAGACAAGGCAAGTGTATTTCTATAGCACAATTCAGACACAAGGCCATTCAAAGTGCTTTACAGAGGCAAGATTAACATACATAATACACATTAGAAAAGCGAGTGAATAGAAATAAAACACAAGAGTTGAACATGATAAAAAAAGCATGAGATTTTAGATGTGTTTATTTAAAGGGCCAGTGCACATTAATCCCCATGTCCCCCTCCCCTCTCTCTCCAGTGGTCTCCAGACTCACAGGTTTCCTCCCTGCAGCAGCTACATGGATCCATTCAGTCAGAGGGACCAACCTGTCTACTCCAACACCTCAGTACTGGAACATATGGTACGTTCCTCTGTCTGTCTGTCTGTGTGTCTGTCTGTCTGTGTGTCTGTGTGTCTGTCTGTCTGTGTGTCTGTCTGTCTGTCTGTCTGACTGTCTGTCTGTGTGTCTGTCTGTCTGTCTGCCTGTGTGTCTGTCTGTCTGTCTGTCTGTCTGTCTGTCTGTCTGTCTGTCTGTCTGTCTGTCTGTCTGTCTGTCTGTCTGTCTGTCTGTCTGGGTGTCTGTGTGTCTGTCTGTGTGTCTGTCTGTCTGACTGTCTGTCTGTGTGTCTGTCTGTCTGTCTGTCTGTGTGTCTGTCTGTATGTCTGCCTGTGTGTCTGTCTGTCTGTCTGTCTGTCTGTCTACTCTCTTCACTGCTTTTGCTCTGGTCTGAATCCCCGCCAACTCCAAACGATTTACAGCAGG
>NC_137231.1:35270984-35308484 GCF_949987685.1 Ammodytes marinus
ACATTTTAGAAATCGGTTCATCCTAGCCTGAGAAAAGGCAGAAAGAGTGTTTTATGGTCTCACTGTCTAACCCTACATTTTCCCATGTCTGACATCACACATGGTAAAATGTAGGGTTAGGATTAACAGGACAGCTGGGCCAAGGGAAAACTGAGGAAAGACTTAGGGAAGAAAACCCTCATTCATTATATTATAATAGTGATTTTATAATGATAGAACGCCGGTTCCATATGGGTGAGGTATTCCTTTAAGGAAATCATATCAAATCAATTAACAACATCTTTCAGAAAAAAGAGCCCTTTTTCTATAAACTCCAAACTGTACACACTGCTGTTTACTAAATCAAACCATCAGATCTTAAATTGATTTCCCGTCTTCAGGCAGCTGCTGGCTCCGAGTCGGTTCCAGGAAAATTAATTTACTGAGATTTTACCCAGACGATCTGCCATGACAGGCGTGTGTGTGTGTGTGTGTGTGTGTGTGTGTGTGTGTGTGTGTGTGTGTGTGTGTGTGTGTGTGTGTGTGTGTGTGTGTGTGTGTGTGTGTGTGTGTGTGTGTGTGTGTGTGTGTGTGTGTGTGTGTGTGTGTGTGTGTGTGTGTGTGTGTGTGTGTGTGTGCATGCTAACCCTTATAGAGAAGTCACTATTTACATTCAAATGGACTTAACTTATGCAGCGGTTTTTAGCCGATTTTCTCAGCGTTTCTACAGCACATTTAAAAATAACATCAGTTGACCAAAGTGCTGTACAAGGTACAATACAAAATAACATATAAGATACAGGAAAAAAAAACATAGGAGTGTCTAAAGCTCAACTTTTCCCTTCATCAGTCTCTTTCCCTCTCTCTCCTTCTCTCTCCCTCCCTCTCCCTCTCTCTCTCTCCTTCTCTCTCTCTCTCTCTCCTTCTCCCTCTCTCTCTCCCCCTCTCTCTCCCTCTCTCTCTCTCTCTCTCTCCTTCTCTCTCTCCTTCTCTCTCTCTCTCTCTCCTTCTCTCTCTCCCTCCCTCTCTCTGCAGGTGATATGGGCGTGGGGAAGTCCTGTCTGCTCCATCAGTTCACAGAGAAGAAATGTGAGTTACTTTTTCCCCTTCTCGTGCCTTTCTCCTGCTAACTGCTCTTCCTTATTTTATTTTATCTCCTTATTTACTTTATTACTATTGACGTTTTCTTATACAAGGTCTCTGTCTTGGCATACTAGTGCACACAGAAAAAGTGACGAATATACACTTGAAAAAACAAGTCTACAATAGAAAATATTTGTGCAATTAACTTGTGGGAACAGACTGCATCTGCTTCGCATGCAATAGTATTCTAAGTTTAGTTTTTGAAGTTGTGTATTTCAAAAGCTCATATAATGAAGCTCAGGGTTGCTGCTGCGTTTATGTTTATCTATCTGATGTGTGTAATAATGGTTTGTCTATGTGTGTGTGTGTGTCTCTCTCTCTCTCTCTCTCTCTCACTCTCTGTCTGTCTGTCTGTCTGTCTCTGTCTGTCTTTCTCTCTCTCTTCTCTGTCTGTGTCTCTCCCCCTCTCTCCCCCTCTATCTGTGTGTGTGTGTGTGTGTGTGTGTGTGTCTGTATCTGTGTGTGTGTTTGTGTGTGTCTCTCTCTCTCTCTCTGTTTCTCTCTCCCTGTGTGTGTATGTCTCTCCCTCTCCCTCCCTCCCTCCTTCTCCCTCCCTCCGTCCCTCCCTCTCTCCCTCCCTCCCCCCCTCTCTCTCTCCCTCCCCCCCCTCTCTCCCCCCCCTCCCTCCCTCCTTCCCTCTCTCCCTCTCCCCCCCTCTCCCTCCATCTCTCTCTCTCCCTCTCCCTCTCTCTGTGTCTGTGTGTGTCTGTCCCTCTGTGTTTGTCTCTGTCTGTCTGTCTGTCTGTCTGTCTGTCTGTCTGTCTGTCTGTCTGTCTGTCTGTCTGTCTCTCTCTCTCTCTCTGTATGTCTGTGTCTTTATATCTCTCCCTCCCTCCCTCTCTCTCTCCCCCTCCCTCCCTCCCTCCCTCTCTCTCCATCCCTCCCTCCTTCCCCCCCTCTCTTTCTCTCCCTCCCTCCTCCCTCCAGTCATGGCGGACTGCCCTCACACCATTGGCGTGGAGTTTGGCACCAGGATCATGGAGGTTCACGGGCAGAAGGTCAAGCTTCAGATCTGGGACACCGCGGGTCAGGAGCGCTTCAGGGCCGTGACCCGCTCCTACTACAGAGGGGCCGCGGGGGCTTTAATGGTCTATGACATCACAAGGTGGGTCTATTACATCATATGGTGGGTTTATTACAGAGAGGGCGAGAGAGCGAGAGAGAGCGAGAGAGAGAGAGAGAGAGAGAGAGAGAGAGAGAGAGAGAGAGACAGACATAGAGACAGACACACAGATACAGAGGGAGGGAGGGAGGGAGGGACAGACAGACAGACAGACAAACACAGGGAAGGAGAGAGAGAGAGAGAGAGACAGACAGACAGACAGACAGACAGACAGACAGACAGACAGACAGACAGAGAGAGACACAGTGGGTCAGGAGAGATTCAGGGCCGTGACTCGCGTGGATCATGTTCATATTTTTGATTTTGAACAAATTTAAAAATGAAGTATGAAACAACATACACAAAACACAATTCATTATAAAGTGTCATAAGCAATAGCCAAAGCTTTTTAATTCCCAGACCTTATTCAACGGCTTATTATGTTTTACACATTTATCAGCTATAAACACCTTTTACATTATGTGTACATCTATACGATAGTCGAATATTTTACAAAGGCATACAACAAAAGAGACGCAGAAAAAAAACAAGAGCTCATATTTGGTTTGACGTTGAGATGAATGTTTTCTTTGTGTGTTTGTGTTGTAGGAGAAGCACCTACAATCACCTGAGCAGTTGGCTGACAGACGCCCGCAACCTGACCAACCCAAACACAGTGAGTATACACTACACACACACACACTACACACACACACACACACACACACACACACACACACACACACCGTGAGTATACACTACACTACACACACACACACACACAGTGAGTCAACACTATGGAGCAACGGAAATTCCCCAAAGGAAATTCAGACATCCAGTAGCAAACATACATACGCCTCGTTTCCACCGAGTAGAGCGGGTCGGGTCGGAGCGGCTCAGAGCGGGACAGCTCACTTTTAAGAATCTCGGTGTTGTTTCCACCGCGGACCCTACCCTTACTGGTAGGGCGGGGTTTATGACCCTACCCTTACTGGTGGGGCGGGGTTTATGACCCTACCCTTACTGGTAGGGCGGGGTTTATGACCCTACCCTTACTGGTGGGGCGGGGTTTAGGCTGGACTGTGATAGCCGCCGCCAGAATATGGGTCAAACTATCGGGCTGTGGAACAGCTGTGGTCAAGCCAGCGGTCTCTTGTTTTTGCTTGGTCAAACCAGCCGCTTCTTTATTTATTCCCCCCGTGTTGTTGTGAGCACAGACGGCTCGGTGCAACTGATAGAGACAGTGAGCGAACAGCGCTGGCTGCGGCAGCTACGTGACATCGTAGCAGTGGGACACAGTGTAGCCAACTGATTCATTTAATGACGAGGAAAAACACCACACAATAAACAGTGCTGCGCTCACATTTTCGCCAAAACACAAGACTCTCTCCACTCTTGCCGAGATGACTACACACGGCGGAAATGATTATTTCGACCAATCAAATGACGGCAGTGTGTAGCTCGGCCTTTTCGGCACCCTTTCAGGCGGCTGGTACCCCAACGGAGGAGTACTGAGATTAGGAGCGGCTCAGAGCGGTTAGGTGCGCTTAAACCGTACCATACCCAACTTCTGGCAAATGAAAAGCCAAACTACCCGGACCGAACCGCTCCGACCCGACCCGCTCTACTCGGTGGAAACGAGGCATTAGTAACAAAAAAGCAGGTTTGACGTTTAGATGAATATTTTCAGTGAGTCGACTCTACGGTGCAACGTCACTAGAGGGTTGAATGTTCAAACGTTTGATGCAAAGGTTTGAACATTAGCAGGAATATTGCAAAGTCAATCACGTGGATATTAAAGCAGTCTCATTTTTAGTTTACGTGACAGTAAAGTGATTTTTGTGGGGCGCTCATATATCTGTGTTTTCAGGTGATCATTCTGATCGGTAACAAAGGAGACCTGGAGGCTCAGAGGGACGTGACGTATGAAGAGGCAAAACAGTTCGCTGAAGAAAACGGTCAGAAAGATTTTATTTTTTTAAGAACACAAACACACAAGTGAAAAAGTGAACACACAAATAAGACGAAACAAAATAAACAGCTAACATGGCGTACTCTACATAACAGGTTTCCAAGGACATTGTTTAAACTAAAGGTAAATGTTAAGCAGAAAATAAAAAGTCAACGAGGTGTCATGTAGGTCCCTTCAGTACTGTTATATAGTCCAGGAAAGGCTGACATATCTGTTTAAACTTCTCTGCTTTCCCTGAAATCTCATAACGGATTTTCTCCATATATAAAGTACTAGAGAACTCCATGAGCCACATATCAAAGCAGGGGGCGATCTCCTTATTCCAAACCTTAAGAATAATTTTTTTAGAGATCACCATCCCATACTGGATAGATACCTATCGTACCTAAAGTCTCTAGTTGTGACGAGCCTAGAATGGCTGTTTCTGGGTTGGGTGTTTTTTTTTTAATTAAAAAAAAAAAAATGTTTTGTAAAGTTTTAGAAAATAATGTTTTTTTTAACATTTATTTATTGTTTCCAGTAAACCTACAATCGTGTGTGTGTGTGTGTGTGTGTGTGTGTGTGTGTGTGTGTGTGTGTGTGTGTGTGTGTGTGTGTGTGTGTGTGTGTGTGTGTGTGTGTGTGTTTTAGCTGTAACATGTTGAAATGAAAACAGGAAACTGACTGTGATTCTTTGACTTTCTGTTGATCAGGTTTGCTGTTTCTCGAGGCCAGCGCTAAGACGTAAGTACACACACGCACACACACACACACACACACACGCTCACACACACACACAGAGAAGCACACACACAGAGAAGCACACACACACACCATGTAAAACACTTTCATTTCCTCATTTATAGAATTCCACACGTTGACTCCTTTTGCTGATAAGCTTCTTTGTTTTACTTTTGTTCTAATCTTTATCTTTGTAAAAATGTAAATAACCTCAGCGTTAAGTGAACACTGTTTCTTTAACTACAACACACACACAAAATATGCTTCTAATTCATGAAGATACACACGTGAAAACACAGATTTTGTTTAATCAAACTGTGTAACTCTGTGTGTGTCAGAGAAGTGAAACATTTTCTAAGGTATATTCTCCATAACTGAATAAACAAACTTTCCTCACAGGGAAAATGTAGATCCCTGGAACACTGTTTGAAGTTAGAAAGCTTCCTGAAAAGTTACTGTTTCACTGTTGTTGTTTACAGCAGCAGGGCCCACAGTTTGGTTTACAAACATATTCTAGTCTTAACATTTGGTTCCAGGTTCCTCAAAATAATTAGGTTTTGATTTATGATGACAGAATTATTTAATACTAAGAATTATATGTAGAGAAAATATGTTTAGTAAACTAACTGCGTAGAAGCGTTGACAAAGGCATTAAGAAAAACTATATAAAAATAGCATTCTTTCTTTGCACTGATGGTCTCGTTTGCTGTTACATGTAATTTATGGTCTTCACAAGAAAAATTAGACTGTTTCAGAAATATTTAAAAAGTTCTTCGTAGCACCTTTTTAAAGGGGCACTGTTATATGACATCATCTAGAAAGTTTTAGAATGCAACGCTCCCTGGGTAACCAAGGACAAGAACAATTCTAAATTCTAAACAACATGGATTCCTCCGTAAGACCTGCCTGCTCAATGTACAAAATGTAATATTTGTAATTCTCCGCTCAGGAGGATAATTCAGATTATTGGCAGAGGTGATTTTACACCAATGAGGACATATTTATGAATGAGGATATTGATTTTAGCTAATGAATTACTTAAAATGTTACACAGTGTCCCTTTAACTAAATTCCATCTCTTGTTTCTCCTCAGAGGGGAGAATGTTGAAGAGGCGTTCCTCGAAGCAGCGAAGAGAATCTACCAGAACATCCAGGATGGCAGCCTGGATCTGAACGCAGCCGAGTCGGGGGTCCAACACAAGCCGTCCGCCCCCCAGGGAGGAAGGCTCAACGCGGACAGCCAGCCCGCCAAGGAGGGCTGTAGCTGCTAATGCTAACCACGGGACACTAAACTACATATACCAACAACCATCGTATGAGAGAGAGACGGATATGTAGGCAGGGTTATCCTCTCCAATCTAAAGGCACTAATACAGGGTGCATCAGACAGGCTTTACTATAGCAGGCAGTGCAGTCAAGATGGTCCAGTAACTTAAAACACAAGATCCAACCTTTAACAGTCCTTTTAGAAGCTTTGGTTCAATCAAGAAAATACCCTTAAAACATTCCTGAAAGCCTCAAATATCCAGATTTTTTTGTCATGTCTGGATAAATATAAAATTTTAGACAAATCCCAAATTCCAACTCTAAAAAAATACATCCTTCGGCCAAAATCCCAACCATTCTGGGGTCACACTAGGTCTTATTCCTTCAAGCCAAAAGGACCCAAAACTACATACAGCCACTTTACAGAGAGAGACACATACTTACACAGGCACTAATACAAGAGCTAAGAATTGCTCATTTCCCAAGACTTAACTCGACAATAAGATAAATTAGATAAATAAAGATATGGGACTTGAATTCAGACAGTTCTTACAGGTGCCATGAGGAACTTTTAAATATTTCTCAAACAGTCCAATTTTTTCCTCTGATCATAAATTACATGTAACAGCAAACGAGACCATCAGTGGAAAGAATGCTATTTTTATATAGTTTTTCTTAATGCCTTTGTCATGGGTATACGCTCACCCAGGAACAACAGCTTGTGTGGTAAAAACACTACCGCTATGTCCAAAGGGGGGCGCTAGAAGTAACAAAAAATGAAAGTTCCTCGGAGCACCTTTTTGAAATATTGCGAATCACCCAAGTTCCAACTCCGGACATTCCTATGGACATATTCCTAGCCAAATGATGTACCAACTCCGGTCCAAATCCTCCAATTTAGACCAAATTTTAACTATAAACTAATCTGCTATGAAAATGTAAAGGCCTAATGCCCCAGTTACTTCGAACATTCACTCTTTGCCATTCTTAGCTTTTTGATTTGAAGTCCTACCTTTGTCTTTATATACAGCTCTGTAAAACATTAAGAGACCAGTCTGGATTGTTCTTCAATCTTCTTCTCTACATTACTTAATGGAAATGCTCTTTAATGACAATATTTTTTTGGGGGGGGGAATTTGGTAGAAATGTTGTCAGTAGTTTATATTATAAAACCAAAGTGTTCATTCTACTCAAACATAGGCCTATAAATAGTCAAACGAGAGACATTGAATATTTGGAGTGGTCTCTTAATTTTTTCCAGAGCTGTATGCGTTGTATCCCATCAGTTGTTTATTCAGTTGGGAAAGTCTAGAACAATCCCGTGCTTCAAAACATTCTAAAACAAAATGTCAACCAGAAATTTTTCAATGATTTTTGTTCATTTTACCCCATTATCTGTTATACTTGGTTTGCTTGCCAGATGCATTTTTACAATGTGGTTGTAGATGTGGATTGGAGATTTTCGTTTGGGACGTCCCAGGTTAATTCACGCCTAGAACTGATGACATAGTTGTACAAATCGCAGGGTTTAAAGGGGCACTCCACTGATTTTTTTTTTTTAAACACGAGGATCAGTTTAAAGTCTACGCATCATGCTTGGTACCACTCAGCCTCTGAAAAACACTATGGAGGATCCTTCTAAAGTCTGCTTAAAATAATATTGCATTTTTAAAAGTGTGGGGGACAGGTTGGGTCTACCAAAATACGCTATCAAGTTACTTAACGGAAATTGTAGAATCCAGGTTTTTTCGAATATGAACCCATATTAAGTCTTGAAAGTCAAAATATCGAACACTGAAGTTTTTTTGTGATATTTTCGGCCAAATAATATCAGTCCATCCCTAGCATTTATACTTGATAATACTAAATAACTGGTCTGAATGATGCGAAAACTGTACCCCAAATACAAAATGCATAGAAATACATCTTCAATAAGGGCACTGTGACTCTGTCCTACCAAAATAGACTAAATACTATTGTTACCCGGCATTATTTTAGGGTCCCAAGTCAAGTATCTCTCCCTAGAAATCCAAGCGAAGTGGACCCTTGAAATCCTTCTAACAAACATTTACCAACAGTTAAACCTAAAACCCATAATCACTGCAACTCCACAATTTTGCCTTTAAAAAAAAAAAAAATCAAAAATCAAAAATATTTTAACTGGAAAAATTTGGTTGAAAGCGATTTAGAACATCACAATTTCGCCTTTTTTTAATTTAAATGTATAGATAACAAAATTCTTGGTTTGAGAAGATTTTGAATATTACAAAACGATTGATGAAGGTGAAGATGAAGTTAACTTACCTGAGCTTGAATGTCTCTATAAGTTCAGGGCAGGTTTTTTTAAAAGATTTTTTTTTTTTTGTAATCTTGATTTTTTTTTCTTTTTTCTAACATGTTTTCCAAATATATTTAAAGTATATTTTCGTTGCCACAGCGCCCCCTAATGGCCATTTGTTGCGTCCCTCTTGAATTCAGTGCGTATCGAGAAAAGACTGTAGTAGGCATAGCAGATTGTTTTAATTTATTACTGCCTGTTTTTGTTTTTGTTTTGTTTAATTTGTAACTTTACGCCGGGATTACACTTCATTTCAGCTAAATTACTGCGTCCCAATGACTGTCACATGTCTTAAAAGCTATAGTGCGTAACTTCTGTCGCCCCCATGAGGAATTCTGAGTAATTAACAACAACACTGTCGGTGCATCTACATGAGGTAAAAGCCTTCAGTGATGGCACATGGATTTTATACCTTCTGCTGTACGTCCAGGTTTTTTTCTTAGCAGTAGAATCAACAACTGAAACATTTCTTGGGCTCTTCTTGGGATTTTTCTGAGCTCCTGCACCAGTGTCAGGGGGAGGGGGGGGGGGGGGGGGGCACCAGTTTGTAAAATCTGCCATACTGAGAAATACAGAGAGAGTTTTGTGGAGCTGATAATAGGCTTAATAATCAACTTTGTGTCAACTCGTTTGGCGATGGCTTGAATGTAACCAGACATTAATTTTTTGTGAAAAAGTTATGCACTATAGCTTTAATTCCTAATTGTACAAGTTACAACAAATACTTATTTTGCCTTCAAACGAAAACGTCCGTCTTGCCCCGAGCTTTGATGTCCCGAAGTGCTTTAAAGATGTCGCCATCAACTCAACTTTTAATTAAATTAAATGTGAAATAAATTAATCATGTTGATAGTGTTTAATCAGTTCTCCCAGTCTTTAAAGGTGCTACGAGGAACTTTTAAATATTTCTGAAACAGTCTCATTTTTCCCTCTGATGATCATCAATTACATTTAACAGCAAACAAGACCATCAGTGCAAAGAAAGAATGCTATTTTTATATAGTTTTTCTTAATGCCTTTGTCATGGGTATACGCTCACCCAGGAACAACAGCTGGCGTGGTACAAACACTACCGCTTTTGTCCAAAGGGGGGCGCTAGAATTAACACAATCTGAAAGTTCCTCGGAGCACCTTTAACGGGATCGGTCAGTAAATTTTGTCCCTTTTTACGAAGCATTCCAGCGCTAACTATCAACGAAAACATAAACACCAACAATGTAGCTCTGCAGACACTTTTTAAATGTTTTTTTAACGCTGTTTATTCGTTGATTATTGTGGTCACTAGAAAAACCAAAACGAGCCGACACGTGCGCACACAGTAAAACTTAGTGTTTCAGTAATTTCATGCTCTTGTGTTTTTTTTTAAATAAAATTGATTACTGCAGCTTGGATGGAGTTTCGACTTAATTTCAAATATACACTAAAAGAGTTAAAAGTTTGAAAGATTTTGAACAGATTTGAACTGCCAGGATCATTAACTCTTCAGTTAAATGTTATTAAAAACCCCAAATTCTTCATCTTTGCTATGGTCATCAGACAGACAGACGGAGAGACAGAAAGAGACAGACAGAGACAGAAAGACAGAGAGACAGACAGACAGAGACAGAAAGACAGACAGAGAGACAGAGAGAGACAGAGAGAGGCAGACAGACAGACAGACAGAAAGACAGACACAGACAGAAAGAGAGAGAGACAGACAGACAATGGGCTCCAACCTCATTTTGTCTGAAAGCAGACGTCCTCCAAGCTAACCCCCTTTAAAGCTGCTCTCCTAAATTTATCTTTTTAAAATAAACGAAATCTACTCCACTTAAAGGTGCAACCCTCTACCCTCTGCCCTCTGCCCTCTGCTCTGTGACTGTAACATAATCTGTACTTTTTTTACTTTTATTTTCATGTTTTTCTCTGTAACTTCTGTTGATTTTTTTTTTTTTTTTTTTTTCTCTGCGAAACGTAACGAAACATTTTGCTTCTTCTTGATTCTTTGACTATTTATATTGGAACTGTGTAATGAATTCACTTCTCTTCGGCTGATTCTCTGCGTCGTGCGACTGTTGGCGGGATTCAGTGATTTGTAAATAAAGTAAATATATACTGTAAATACTCTGATGACCTCGCTGTGGTTATTTGAAAGTCAATTTGTCTTAAAGGAGCTACGAGGAACTTTTTAAATATTTCTGAAACGGTCTTAATTTTTCCTCTGATCATGAATTAAATTTTATAGGAAATTAGACCATCAGTGCAAAGAGAATGCTATTTTTATATAGTTCTTAATGCCTTTGTCATGGGTATACGCTCACCCAGGAACAACAGCTGGCGTAGTTAAAACACTACCGCTTTTGTCCAAAGGGGGGCGCTAGAATTAACAAAAAATGAAAGTTCCTCGGAGCAGCTTTTTAAATAAAACAAGTTCAATATTTTGCTTCAATTAATCATTTTAGTTTTAGTAAGCTGTGTAATAAAACAGGGTAATGGAAACGATGTCTTTCTGGATAGTGAGTATAGAGACCGTGCATGAAATAGGCCACGCCCATCGTGGGGGAAAACATTGAACAGCGTTCCGTTCACTTTGTATTGAAGGAGACCTGTCTTCTGAAAACAAACTTAATTAAAACTTAATCAAACATCCATTTAACAAAAAAAATGTACTTTCTTTAAAGCCACGACTCTTGTCTGTCCATACGAGCTGTTTTTGTGAAAAATGATTGAGTAATTTTCAATATTGAGGTGTTTTTTCCCGTCCGACCTGGCGAGGATGGACTATACGTGAGGCTAGCCTACTGCAGAAGGCTAACATTAGCCTAGCATACAGCATACATTAGTTAAGAGTTTTGTCTCGATATGGAAAATTACTCAATAATTTTTCACCAAAACAGCTCGTATAGACAGACAACAGTCGTGGCTTTAAAGAAAGTAACGTGTATTTGTGAAAGGCATGTCGTATTACGTTTTTATTAAGTTTGTTTGCCGAATACGGGTGTCATTCAATATAATGTGAATGGAGCGCTGTGTATTGTTTTCCCCCACGATGGGCGTGGCCTCCGATTATGACGCGATCCGCACTGTCTCTATGAATGAATGGATGAATGATTTTATTTGACCATTTTGATATAAAAACATGAACAGCACTCTGTCACACATTACAATACATAAAATAGCCAGTCTATACATTATCCCGCTTAATACAGGGCTACTGAGTAAATTAATTATACCTATTTTATAATCTACAAGTTCCTTAAAGCTGGGGTATATGATTTGGGGAGAAAATAGCAGTTGGGATAGAGATTCGAATTCAAATACCTCAACCGCTCCACTTGTTCTCTTTGGTCCCTCCCCTATGGTCCCTCCCTGACACGCTCTACACCAACAAAGTCGTGCCAAAGTGAATGGACAGTCCCAACAGCCAATAAGAACAGAGAGTCGGAGCCTCGCTCTGATTGGTCAAAGTGTACAGGTCATGTTAACATTGACCAATCGGAAATCACATACCCCAGCTTTAATACACAGTCACACATTAAAGTTAGTGACGAAAAGACAATAACACATTTAAGATGCTTTATGAGGCAAAGATTTTTTTTTTATTTTGGTTGAAACAACCCTTTAAATGTAAGAAACAAGCAAAACACATTCCTACGAAAAGGATTATATTGTTCTGTTTATTCTTTTCTATCTATTTCTGGCATTATTGATTTAGGGGGGCGGGGGGGGGGGGACAGAATAACAGAAACACCTTTTGAGTATTCTTATAAAACGTCACACGGATAAACTTTTGACACAGTCCAACAGGTTCAGTTGTAAAGGTGGAGTCAGCGATTCTGGAGAACGCTTGTTGTTGTCGATTACTTTTTATTGAAGTCATATTTTTTGAGCGCACACATAGTAGCAGATATTAAAGAGATATAGGTTGCGTTCCGAATCGCATACTCTTTCTTTTCTCTATTCTACATACTACATCCGGCGATAAAAATAATCTAGTTAGGATGCAGTAGGCATACTATTGGGACATACTTTTACTCTCTTATTTCATCATAACATTGCGCCTTGATCTTGCCTTTATATCCGTCGCATCCCCTTTTGTTTTCATATGGAGGCTTCGTCGATGTGACATCACTTCGCGTGCGCACTGGATTGTGGGTCAGAATCGCCCAAATAGGATGCAGTTTTCAACACAAACAATCTTGGCCGGATGAAGTAGAACATCCGGGTACTTCTAACCATCCTAAATCTGGCCACAAGAATCGGGACATCCTAAATCTTTTTTCTACATACTATATAGTAGAAAGTATGCGATTCGGAACGCAACCATATTCACTGATTTTGACAACAAAGCATTCTCCAGAATCACTGACTTCACCTTTTAACTCCATCTCTCGTTTTAAACGTTTGTTTTTGTTTTGAGACACTATGGTGCTAAGTGTTAACACCATAGAGATAGAATGGTGAGTTGTTGACACCAGTGGCGGACTCAGGGGGGGGGGGGGCAATGGTTGAAAAAGTGCCCTCAAGAGTGGCAAAAACGAGAGGAAATGCCTTATTTGCTGCCCTTTTCACGTGCAAAACATGATTGGGTGCCCTCTAGGATGCCCCTTCATACAATAAATTATGATGATGTGCCCTCTAGAACAAGAAAATTCGATGACGTGCCTTAATGAGTGCCCTTATAGTCCCATGCCCGTCTGGTCCTTCTGGTGCCCTTCTGCCCGCCTGGTCCTTCTAGTGCCCTTCTAGAAAAAGTGTTGCTAAAGTGCCCGCTATGGTGGTGAAGATGAGAGAAAGTGCCATTGGCTGCCCTTTACACGTGAACAAAAATGAATGAGTGCCCTAGGTTGCCCCTCCATACAAAAGGCCTAAATGATGATGATGTGCACTCTGGAGCAAGAATACGGCAAACCGAAAACAACATGTTGTGGTTAGCTAATGAGGTGCAGATGTTCCTCTCTTTGGTAGCCGACGAACGGGGAATGTGAAAGAGGCGTTGCTTTCATGTGGCGTCGCTATGACAAACAGCTACATCGAGTGGTATTTAAATCTCTACTGGATAACGAAGCACAAAGCGGATTAAGAGTATGTCCGTCCGTACCCATAGTGGAAAAGAGCAATTAGATGCCAAGTTAGAAAAACTTAATATTTTCAGTTTGCATAATCCATTTAAAATGTATATACAGTTTTTGAGCGTTCAAGATCATTCAAGTGTAGGTCATTTAATGCAAGAGAGACGATAATAGTCAGCTATCACCTCAACATGAAGGAAAACTTCCTTCAATTTTTCCGTAGCTGGCTGTCAGCGGTCAGAGACTGTATGGTAGCGGCACATTGAATTTTCTACAGTCTCATTTTTACTTCAATGTTAGTAAAGATGAAAGCAGCAAGGCATCCTCCCTTCTTAGGCTAAAATGTGAAAGTGCACAATGATGTGAACAACTCATTTTAGTGTCTTTGAAGCAATTTTTTTTCTGGGGGAGGACCCCAAGACCCCCCCTTTAATTGTATGAGCACAACAATTCTTTTTAAGTGCTACATGGAGATGTAACAAGTGCCCAGGATGGGACCTTCCAGGCAGCGCTTGCTAAGGTTAGGGGATAGGGTTGGGGGAACAAAACACCATCAAGTTAGAAAAGCCACTATGCGTGCTGGTGGGGCCCCACGTTGTCCAGAATGTGCCCTTTTTATTTTTTCGCCCCTGCCCTTCAAACAGTCTGAGTCCGCCACTGGTTGACACCATAGCGATAGAGTGAGAGTTTGTATCGAGGCTTGTGATTGGCTAACAAGGTGATGATGATTTCTTGAGACCCGTTCACTATACATTATCCCTTATTTTATAATCTACAATTTCCTAATACACAGTTGTACATAATAAGTGAATAAAACACTTAATAAACAGAAAACAAGCTGTAAGAGGCGACAGGAAATGTTTTTATTTTGGTTGCAACGACCCTTTAAATGTAAGAAACAACAACAAAAACTATTCGGATTATTCATATTAATTTTTATCTTTTTCTGGCATTATTGATAAAGGGAGGGGTGGACAGAATAATGCAAACACCTTTCAGTACTGTTAGTTGCATTGGTCTCAGACAGATACACTTTTGACACAGTCCAACAGGTTTTATTTGAACCCTTCGTTTGGAGACACTATGGTGCTAAGTGTTAACACCATAGCGATAGAATGGTGACTCGTTAGCACCATGGCGATAGAGTGAGAGTTTGTATCGAGGCTTGTGATTGGCCGGCTCAGCGGTGACATCACGAGGCGGCCCTGCTCTTGGAGGCGGGCTCAGTCTCCTGCTCGTACTCGATCTCCACGTACGCTCGTTTCTTCTTCGTGGCGGCCGCGCCCTTCGCCGGCTGCTTGCCTTTAGACTTTGATTTTAACTTTGACTTTTTGGCTGTTTCCATCATCTCCTCTTCGTCACTGGAGCCACTGGCTTCATCCTCCTCTTCCTCGTCACTGCTCGTTCTCAGTTTGTTCATTTCCTGTGAGAAATAAACAAAATAACTCAAAATCACAAATCGCATTTTTTTTTATAAACCTGGTACAATGCATCTCTCCTTGCCCTAGAATTTCCTTCTGGGTCAATAAAGTGCCTGTCTGTCTGTCTGTCTGTCTGTCTGTCTGTCTGTCTGTGTGTGTGTCTGTCTGTCTGTCTGTCTGTCCATCCGTCTAAACAAGGTTACTGTTTCTTTTGTCCATTGTCCCTTTTCAAATAAAGTTACATTACTTTTTTTTTTACTTTGCGAAAAATTCTAAATCTTTCCAAGTATATTATTAGTCTAAATTCTAGTCAAATTATCTGATGACACTCAAAAGGTTTAGTCAGTGATTCTGGGGAATGCTCGTCAAAATCTGTGAATATCTCCTCACGATCTTTTACCTGTCTGAACTGTACAATTAAAGTGTTAATACTTAGCCTGGGCTCTGTATAGTCACTGATTGTGACAACAAGCATTCTCCAGAATCGCTTTAAGGTCCTGTCTGTCTGTCTGTCTGTCTGTTACTCTGTGTGGTACTGTTGTTATCTGAACAGGTTTTCAAGTTGAAAAATAAAATGTTTTACCTCAAAGTCGCTCATGTCGCTCTCTTCCACTTCGTCTTCTGCTACAAACTCTCTCTTCCCGACGTCCTGCAGACAGACACACACACACACACACACACACACACACACACACACACACACACACACACACACACACACACACACACACACACACACACACACACACACACACACACACACACACACACACACACACACACACACACACACACACACACACACACACACACACACACACACACACGTTAACATCAACACGTTTGCATTCATTACAATGTGTTTTAATGGCACTGATGAATAATGCGTTTTGATTGGTCAGTCACTGCATCAAAAATGTTTCGGTTTTCCTTTTTCTTGAGCCAGAGTGACACAACAAACTAAAAAATGTAAATGTTGAACTATAAACAAAAATATTAAATATGAATTTAAACGTAATATCTAAAATTTTTGAACTATTCCTTTAAATTAAATATTCTAATTACATCATCATCTTCCTCTTCTTCTTCCTCCTCCTCCTCCTCCTCTTCCTCGCTCTCCTCTCCCTCCTGCTCCAGCGCTTTGTCGAAGGCTTTAGTCGGGAAGTTATAGATGTCTCCGTACTAAAGGACACAACACAGATAGAGAGAGAGACACACACAGAGAGAGACAGACACAGACACACAGACACATACACACAGACAGAGAGGCGCACACACACACACACGCACACACACATAGGAAATCATTTATTGAGAGAAAACATTTCACTTTAGAAAAAAAAACGTTGATAAAAAAGAGTTTAAACCGTCTCATATTTTTTAAAACCTTTTTATCAATCTACCTATTGCACCACGAGCGCCCCAATAAATAAATAAATCTTCAATATCTAGTTAGTGTGTGATTGTGAGTGAGTGAGTGAGTGTGTCTTTCTCTCTCTCTCTCACCGTTCCCTGTTTCAGTCTCTCCAGCAGTTCTTTCTCGATGGCGTTGTCCAGCTGAGCAGCGATCAGAGCTTTCTCCTACAAACACACAAACAAACAAACAACCATGTTATGATAGGTAAACAAACTTTAGAGATAGTTACACACCAACAAGCAATCTGATTGGTCAACAGGACATTAAAGTAGCAACAAGCAATTTTTTTATATTTCTGAAACAGTCTCATTTTTCCTCTGATGATCATGAATTAATTATTAATTTAATGGCAAACGAGACCATCAGTTCAAAGAATGCTATTTTTATATAGTTTTTCTTAATGTCTTTGTCATGGGTATACGCTCACCCAGGAACAACAGCTGGCGTAGTAAAAACACTACCGCTTTTGTCCAAAGGGGGGCGCTAGAATTAACACAAATTGAAAGTTCCTCGGAGCACCTTTAAGTAAACACTCCTGTAAACATGTTCAGAATCAACAAAGTGAATCGCTGTCTCTCACCTCTTTCCTCTTCTCTCTCGCCTCCACCTTTCTGCTCAGGGGAACCAGCTTTCTCCTGAACACACACACACACACACACACACACACACACACACACACACACACACACACACACACACACACACACACACACACACACACACACACACACACACACACACACACACACACACACACACACACACACACACACAATTACCTATCAATGTACACTTAGAATTTATTTTATAATACAGACAGCTTGTATGTGTTCTTTGAAAGAAAATCTAAAAACTAAAATACAGACAGCTTTCTTTTTAGCTTCTTTGTAACATTTGGCTGCTGAGCTTGTGAGTCAGGCATTCATTCATTCATTTCTACAGTTGTGACTGTGGACAGACAGAGCAGATTAAAATATGTCGTACTACATGTTTATTTTTATGCAGGTTGAACAGGTGTATTGATAATTTTTTTTTTGCTTTTTGCTAGTTCATGCCAACTCTGGTAACGTTCATCTGAAGGATATCTTTCACTACATCTGCTTTGAGTGACGCCCTGTGTGTGTGTGTCTCAGTGTGTGTGTGTGTGTGTGCGTAACGCTGTCAAAATATTTTATTAAAAGTGCGTCTTATACATCAGATTTTGCGGTATTATTACTCACTGTCTATTTAGAACCAGTTTATAGTATGTTGTAGTGTATCTCAGTATATATTAGGTGTATTAGTGAGCCACTTACTGTCTCTTGAGCACCAGTTTGCGCATGCGGATGAGGTACTGTGTGATCTTGGTGAACCTCTGTTTACATTTGTGTCTGATGAAGCGCGGCCAGTAGATCAGACACTCGTCTATCTGCTCCAGAGCCTTCTCATAGTTTTTACTCAGTTTCACCTGAAAACAAACACACACAGAGAAATAGCAAAAAGTGTTTTTATTATATTAAAAGATTCTAAATGAACACAGACAGCTCAATACAATTAAAGGTGGAGTCAGTGATTCTGGAGAACGCTTGTTGTCTAAATCACTTTGAGTCAAAATCAGTGAATATCTCCTCATGATCCACTACCTGTCTGTACTGTGTGTGCGCTGATTAAACATCCAGTGTTAATCCACAGCCTAGGCTCTGTAAACTAGTATGTTGCTATAGCTACAGTGGGCCCCCTTTGTTTACATGACAACTTAAAAGAGCCTAGGCTGTGTATTAACACTGGATTTTTATTCAGCGCACACACAGACAGGTAGCGGATCATGAGGAGATATTCACAGATATTCACAGATTTTTTCATAAGTGATTTTGAACAAGCGTTCTCCAGAATCACTGACTACACCTTTAACAGTAAACAGATTGTAACTGTCATAAACGTCTGTCCGTCAAACTGTTAATAAAGTTTTGTTGAATAAAGGTTGACTCACCTTCTCCCACATCCTGGCAGGAAACGCTGCTCTCTCAATCACCTTCATCATGAGGAAACACTGGCCTGAACAAAGGAACACACATGCATTATGAACCATGTAAACCACATTCATTCACAAACCAGATTCATGTAAACAAAGGACGGACTAAACATCTAACCATCTCACCCCCCTTGCTACACTGGGCAGTAAGGATACGCTCCTATTATAAACAAATTAAGACCTAAAGTGAAAAAAATGCCCAAAAATGTTTCTTTATAAAGAATGTGTGTGTGTGAGAGTGTGTGTATGTCTGTGTGTGTGTGACAGTGAGAGTGTGTGTGTGTGTGTGTGTGTGAGTGAGTGTGTGACAGTGAGAGTGTGAGTGAGTGAGTGAGTGAGTGAGTGAGTGAGTGAGTGAGTGAGTGAGTGAGTGAGTGAGTGAGTGAGTGAGTGAGTGATTGAGTGAGTGAGTGAGTGTGTGAGTGAGTGAGTGAGTGAGTGAGTGAGTGAGTGAGTGAGTGAGTGAGTGAGTTACCTTTCTCCTCCCTCACAGTAGCGTACTGGCTGTTGGCGAGCGGGCAGGAGGAGCGGTTACACTGACCCGTCAGGTTGTATTCATTACGACAGAAGTTCTGACTCTTCGTCCTGCAAAACAAACAAAGAAAATAGAAGTTAATTAAACTTGAACCGGTCGCTGTTAAAGGGCACTTTTTGGTCATTTCAGATTAGGAAAGAAAATCACACAAGTTCAGAAACGGGTTCAATTATTTTTGTGCAGCAAACAAATCCCTGCGTTGCAAATCTCAAACTCTTTCTTTTCTCTATTCTACATCTGACCATAAAGAGTATCTAGTTAGGATGCAGTAGGCATACTATTGGGACATACTTTTACTTGTTTATTTCATCATAACATTGCTCCTTGATCTTGCCTCTTGCTTTTATATTAGTCTCATTGCTGGTTGTTTTAATACGGAGGCTCCGTCGATGTGATGTCACTTCACGTGCGCACTGGATTGTGGGTCAGAAACGCCCAAATATCATGCTGATTTCAACACTAAAAATCTTGTCCGGATGTAGTAGGCATCCGGGTATTTCTATTCTAACCATACTAAATCTGGCCACAAGAATCGGGACATCCTACATCTTTTTTTCTACCAAACTAAACAGTAGATAGTATGGTCTATCTATCTATCTATCTATCTATCTATCTATCTATCTATCTATCTATCTATCTATCTTTTAACCTTTATTTATACAGGTAAATGCCATTGAGACCGGAGACTCTTTTTCAAGGGAGATTGGAACCATAGATAGTATATAAAAGATTGGAACACAGGGGAAGTTATAGACTCACTTTGCTTTGAAGGAGCAGAACTGTCTGTTTCCTATCAGATCCCAGATCACCTGCAGAGGGTTGAAGAGTTAAAAGTTTAATATTATCGATCACAAACATGTCCCCCACTATTCACAGTGAGGAAAAACATTTTCTTCAACACAATTCACCACAATCAACAACTAAACACAACAGCAGTATGTACAGTAGAGCAGTCACCAATATCCAAACCCTCGATTCATTATGTTCGTTTATTAGTTTATCCCTGATGTCAGTGCCATTCTAGTCTACTTTAGTATCATTGATTTTACTTATTTAATTTTGTATTTCTCAAGATTGTCTATATGGTGGTGAGTTATATGATTGCAATGTACCACTGTAAGGCCTTATTGTCAAATAGAAATAACATTTACACAAGGAACTAGTACTATAAAGACAATCATCAACCAACTGTCCACACACTGATAAATACTGGACGCCTATATATTACAGCTATAGACTAAATGTAATTAAATTCCATAGCTTATAATTGGAGTACAACGTGTTGCAGAAAAAAAGTACAATCATACAATCAAACCAAGAGTGTGTAGACTTCAGTTCTATCGGCTGTGTGTAGGCTATTTGAAGAGATGTTAAAATCTGACTTTTTAATAACAGAGTTTGGCTAATTTCACACTACACACGCTATTCCCTTATTTTAGTGGTTCTTCTTAGGGTTTAAAATGTCATAACTTTATATTTTCATACCTATTTAATAAGAATAAAGCTACTGTAACGCCGCCAATGACCTAGTAATCATTAGATGGTAAATAATGTAGATTTTGTTCTGATTTTGTTAGTTTTTAGCAGTTACCGGTGAGCTAACGTTCGCACATTGGCAGCATTATATGAATAAACAGCACTTACGTCGTCGTGTTGCATCTTGTCTTTCTATCGGACACAGAGTCTATTCTCCTGTTGTTTAAATTAATGTTTTTAAATCCGTTTATGAACTGAATTAATGAATGTTTAGAGTCTGCGGAGCCACATGGAGAGTCAGTGGGTCGCCATCTTTGTTTGCATGGCCGAAGTCTCGTCATGCGTCGCGACGTCAGTGTGAAGAGAGAAGAAGTATCGCGATACTTGACGACTATAGCGCTTCATTCACTCAAGTTTACTCGAAGTTTACGAAATAAAAAAATATATGGTGAAGTCAAGAAAAAATAGAAATAATAATCAAAAAAAAAAAAAAAATTCTAAATATAAAAAAATTGTATTAGTAAACATTTCTGAGAGAATTATTTTCAAGAAAAAATAATTTAAAAAATAATTATATAAATAAAAAGGTATATTTTCTGTTTGAGACCAACTTTCTGTAATAAAAAAATATTTCATAATTTTTTATATTTTAGTTAAATATTTTGTAATTAATTTTCTTAACCAAAAAGTTGTTTTTTTAAGATAAAATAATGGTAAACAATGGTCAACATCTTTTTTCTATAGAAGCAGTTTCCCTCCGGGGCTGCACGCGGCGCTGTCTCGTGATTTCTTCCACAGACAGTCATTCCCACAATGCATTTCACCTCTCCAGATAACTCAGAAAAACTCTTAATTTCTTCACTATTACGCAAAATAAAGACGCACAGATCATCTTATGTGATATTAGTTTTGAATATGACGATATTATAACGATTAAGCATGCATAATGTTGTGTATTTATTTACAACAAAAGTGCCACCGTGAGTGAGACAGAGGGAGAGCTGCTACAAGAAACATCAACGGCTGTCCAAGATTCCGATCCTTTCGGTTCAAGCAAATGATGATTGGTGACGTCACGGCTTTCTGTGACAGGTGCAGCCCTTTCCTTGTTACGTATGCGCCTCAGCCCTTCTGATCCTGAACTGAAGAATTCTTTAATGATGTCTAAAAATAATATTTATAAAATCGCAATTTCTTACAGTCATTGTGTGACTATGAGGTTTCCAGGAAAAAAGGAAGAAAAGAAAAATAAATCATTAATGAAAATCATCATTAAAAAAAATATATATATTACCCATTGGTCTCTCCATGGACGAGTTAGCGGTGAATATGTGACTATAACGTTTTCATAAAGAGTACTAAAATGAAAAAACTATTAAATACGGATGGTAAAATGTTCCTACTCAACAATATATCGCTCCAATTTAATTAGTTTATCTGATTTGATGTCACAATGTCACACTGAACCCAAAGAGAAAATAATTTATTCTTTAAGCCACAATCTCAAATCCACACAATCCTTCTAACACGTAATAGTTATTGTTCATTTTGTCTTTATTTCGGACAACAACAAAAGATAAACAAGAAATAAAAAAAATAAACAAGAAAAGCAAGTATGACACATCATACACATAACACAAAACAACAGTAATTATAACGTGTCATAAACAATATTTATAGAATAAATGCATCTGTCGTTGTCCGAAAAGGAGTGAGAGGAATCCGAAGCTTATGTATTCCCCTACACCCCTTGTTCATATTTGCCCTAGCCCTCAAATGACAAAAATATATTCTTTAAAGCCCCCCTGTAAACCCAAATCCACAAAATCCTTCTTTGTCATTTATCAAAGCAAATTAAAGATAACCTCATTTAAATTTGATAAACTTTACACAAATTAGATGAGGCGGGTTATCAGATATATATGCCAAAAAATAGTGACCGTGTTACCATGGACACCCCATAAAGTCCTGTCAATAAAATAAATGTGTGTATTTGTTTATTCCTAAAGTGCCACCGTGAGTGAGACAGAGAGAGAGCAGCTACAAACAACATCAACGGCTATCCTAAATATCGATCCTTTCGGTTCAAGCAAATGATGATTGGTGACGTCACGGCTCTCTGTGACAGGTGCAGCCCTTTCCTTGTTACGTATGCGCCTCAGCCCTTCTGATCCTGAACCGAAGAATTCCTCAAATTGTTTTAACTAATGTAACACACTCAGGTTGCGTTCCGAATAGCATACTTTCTACTATATAGTATGTAGAAAAAAGATTTAGGATGTCTAGTTAGGATGCAGTAGGCATACTATTGGGACATACTTTACTCTCTTATTTCATCATAACATTTCGCCTCAAGACTAACAATCTTGGCCGCATGAAGTAGGACATCCGGGTACTTCTAACCATCCTAAATCTGGCCACAAGAATCGGGACATCCTAAATCTTTTTTCTACCAAACTATATAGTAGAAAGTATGCGATTCGGAACGCAACCTTCGATTCAGGGTTCCCACACATTATTACCACAACATTATCCAATTACTTATCCATGATATTTCACCCGATGTACATAATTAATTTATTTAGGTTTCAAGGTTCAAGGTTATTATTGTCCCAAGAGGGCAAATCTGTTCACAGCAAAGGAGGTAGTGGCTAAAAACACACGACAATACAAGACAACAATGGACACAAAACACAACAGTATGTACACAAACCTGAGGAGTCATAAAGTGCTTAAAAATAAACTGCCAAGATATAAAAATAAAAAATAAAAATCAACAACAACACAAAAATCAAATCAACATCAGCAACATTTACCTGCAACATGCCAGTTTACAGAGCCTATGCTGTGTATTAACACTGCCCACACACAGTACAGACAGGTAGTAGATCATGAGGAGGTGTCCACTGATTTTGACAAAAAGTGATTTAGACAACAAGCGTTCTCCAGAATCACTGACTAGACTTTTAAACTAAAGCATGTTGAGTGTGAGCGTCCTCCTCTTCCTCCTCTCAGCAGCTCTGACTTCAGCTTGTAGTTTGTTGGTTTGGACAGAAGGTGGTGCTGCTGCATCAACAATGAACTGAGACTCAACCACACAACACTGCAGACAGGGAGACAGACAGACAGACAACACACAGACAGACAGACAGACAGCCAACAATCACACAGACAGCACAGAACTTAGAACTTATTGTATACTGCCCTGTCATAGAACTTTATAGGAAGATGCCACTACCTCGCACCTTAGTTATTTATTTTGTTGTTAGTGTTTTTACATTATGGGCAAATGGTGCAGTGATCCCCCAGATCCGACAGATGACGCTGAGGCGAGAAAAGCTTGTTATACTTATTTTTCTTTCTTTCCAATATGTAGGCTATTTTAAATTTAATACAGAGTAGTTAATCAATAGCAACATTTATTAATTTATTCTTTTACCTTATACTGCTGTTTTTGGAGTTTTTCCTTAGTGTGGCCGGCTCTCCCTCTCTATTTAAGATAGGACAATTACGAACATACAATTTCTCCTCGAGGACATAAAATCTAATACACAATACACAAGTGAACACAACATTCAAATTATGAAAGACTAGGGGTGTGTCAAATAGTACACACCGCTATGACGCAATCGGTCTTCACAGCCGTGTCTTGATTCAGGGGTTGCAGCCTACGTAGGCTGCATTTGAAGACCGATTGCGTCATAGCGGCGCGCAAAGGCTGTCCCATTTGCAAGGCTCCTTGCAAGGCTCCTCATATGCGGCCGAGAAATGCAGCCTTCGTTTCACGGTTTTTTGAAGGCTGCATCAGATGTATCCTTCGTGGCCCAACATATCCCAAGATTCATTGTGTTTTTTTCAGAGATTGCATAAAATAAAATAAAAAATAACAAAACAGCAACGTGTTGCTCCATCTTCTTAACTTTTATCTTCCTTTCTTTTTTTCTTGTACTTTTTTTTCTTTTCGTCTGGTAGACAACTTCTTTTTCTTTTTTCCTCCATTGACAGGGCTGTCTCCGTTGGCAGCAATCAGGGTTGCTAGGCAGCACAGGAGCGGCGAGTCGTCACGCAAGGTAACGGCTTGTTACGTAAACCGGAAATGCTCGTAAACGGAGACCTGCGAAGACCGTCTCATTTAACAAGGCTCGTTGGCCTTGGAATCGGCCTTAAAATCGGCCTTCATAGGCTATAGCCTTCATAGACCGCGAGACTGCGTCCTACCAAGTGCGTGGTCTCTGTAATGGGACATAGCTACAAACACAAATGGGACAGTTACATACAGTAGGTAAAACAATTAAAGTGCTCCAGTGCTAATCCAAATGTGGACACTTAAAACTGACCAACATAATTCAGATATAATAAAACCCCGATAAATTGATCTAAAAAATCAACAAATAAATAAATAACACAAACAAAATGAATGTTGTGCAATCAGCGTGATTGCAGCTGGAACAAAGCTGTTTTTAAAACGCTTGGTTTTAGACCTTGGAACTAAAAACCTTCTTCCAGAGGGGAGTAGCTGAAACTCATTGTGCAAAGGATGCAAACGGTCATTTAAAATGGACTGGGTTATCCGCTGTACCTGTCTAGTGTAGGGAGGCCGGGTTCAGCTGAGATTCTCCAATAAGCTTACTGGCAGAAGAGGAACAACATAATGAACACAGAAGCTCCACGATGTCAGTGTAATTAGTGTTTTTCACTAACACTTTACTGTTATTTGATATAAGCTACTTTGAAAACTACATTTTCAGTTGTTAAAAACAAACTGTTGTATGTCTGTTTTTCAGACACTAAATTAATTAGATTATAGATAAATATATAATATTTATATCTCAGGGACCTGTTAGCTTATTTTCAGTGAACTTGACTGTTTTGTAGCGAAAGCCACAACGAGAGAAAATAGCTGCTTATAAATAGCTGTATGTCAAAACTTCTTTACACCTGTGAGATACAACAAACTACATTCAGAAAGAACTGCTTTAGTTAGCTGTTAGTTTACTACTCTGACAGAGATATTAGGTTTAGTTAGCTGTCAGCTAGGCTAGCTATCAGCTAACTACTTTTAGCAAGATAACTAAGTTTAGTTTCTGTAAGTGTTAAAGGTGCAGTGTGTAATATGACATCATCAAGAAAGTTCTACAAAGTTCTAGAATGCAACGCTCCCTGGGTAACCCCACCCCTTTCGAATGATAACAGAAGCTACAGTGGCCTTCAAGGACAAGAACAATTCTGCATTTTAAACAATGCACCTGATGACATTCCAACTATGACACTTTCAAGATGGCGGCACTAGGCCTTGGTCCAAAATATGCAGAAATATGGACATATATGAGACCCTTTCTAAGGGGGGAAAAAAATATTTAAAAAAAAAACTTCAGCTATTATTTATTTATTTATTTATTTAGTATTCTTTCGGACAATTCCACACAATACACAATTTTCTCTTGCAAATATTCATACATCATACTTTGTGTTGTCCGAAGGGAGACGGAAGAAGCCAAAGGCTTATCAGGTCCCATTATGCACTAAATTAAATGTACTTATGGATATTATAATTACTTTCTACAAAATCTGCTAGGAAATAAAACCCAAAATTCTACACACTGCAGGTTTAATGCATTCACTGGAGAAAACATTTAAAATTATTTTTCTGGGTCAAAGAGATTGACCCATTTAAATGTCAATCCTTTTGGTTCACTTTTGACTTCTCTGCTCCCTACAGTAGCTTCTTTAACAGTAAATTAATAATAATGTTGGATCAACACTCAGCCTGTTCTTATCTTTCTGCTGTGCTGATTCTAAATGGACTCTGCACTGAGTGAACAACACTCTCAGTTTTATTGTTTTGTCTGTTGAACATTTACCTGGATATCACCTGAACAGAGCCACTGCCCTCCTCTCCGTTTACGGGAATTCACTTCTGAATCTGCTGCTTCGTTCGCAGACACGAGACACTTTTGTCCGGGACGTTTTTAAAGTGTTTTGTCTTCTAACTTGGATTGGAGAGATTCATTCAGACCATTGAAGTTGTTGAGGAACATTGATGACGCTGAGTAAGTATTCAATTTTTTATTATTTTATTTCACCGTCAGAGGGTATGGTGTCGACTGTCGGCCTAAGGTATCTGTTACACTACATCTTTGAACAACTAGTTAAAGGAAAATACCAGTTTTTTGGGGGTTGGTAACTAATTTGTCAGTGCACGTCAACAGCCAGAAAACTGAAGAACTCTTTAATTAAAAGCCTGCTCACGTTTTCAGCTGTAAGTCATTCTAGAACGAAATGACTTTAAAAAGTGTATCTTTGTTCAGTGTTTCCCCTAGGATTGAGGCATATCATCGGGGCATTTGGGGGCGCAAGGATATTTTGAGCATTTGCAATTGACCCCCCCGGGATAGAAGTGAGGCTATCGTAAAGACTTAACGATACACCTATAACTGTATGAAAGTAGTAAAACAAACGTCTTTTTTGACCGCCTTCCAACACATTAATGTTATTTTACACTACCGGTATGTGTGTGAGTGAACGGAACCTGGAACCCTGTAAAGCGCTTTGTGTGCGAATGAAAGCGCTGTATAAATCCAATCCATTTTTATTATTAATAGACAACTAACTAGCTGTGCCCTCACATAGTTTTCTCTTGGCTTTATCTAAGTTACCTGACCTCCTCCTTATCACCTGCCTCATCAGTCAGACTTACATAAGGCACAACATTCAGCAGAAGGAATGAATGTAGGGGAAACACTGCTGTTGGAAGCGTTTAAAGTTTATAATGTCATGCAAAATCCACTTTCTGAAGTAGATTTGAATGCAGTGTGGGAGAATTGTGCGCTGTCAACAGTCGTTAAAGTAGAAGGGCGCGTAATGGCTGCCTTTTCTATGAGTCAGTCAGTAGATTCTAAGATGGTGGATTATCTGGATGTTAGCCAGCCAGGCTACTGCTTGTATAACTCATGTCTGTTCCACATTTAAAAATGTGTGTGAATTAATCTCATCAAGTTGACCATTCCCTCCACAGCATTTCTTCTAGATTCACTGAGTGTGTCTCAGGACTAACATGGACTTGAAGAGTGAAGACTGTCTGATCGTTAGCCAGTGTTTGATGTTTGAAATGTTTTATGTTGTAGTGATAAAAGGGTTTTGTCTCTTATACTGAATGTTCGAAAAATACCATCACAACTACAAAAGATGTGACACAACAGCTTAGTCCGTCTTAAAGGTGCAGTGTGTAATATGACATCATCAAGAAAGTTCTACAAAGTTCTAGAATGCAACGCTCCCTGGGTAACCCCACCCCTTTTGAATAATAACAGAAGCTACAGTGGCCTTCAAGGACAAGAACAATTCTAAATTTTAAACAATGCACCTGATGACATTCCAGCTATGACACTTTCAAGATGGCGGCACTAGGCCTTGGTCCAAAATATGCAGAAATATGGACATATATGAGACCCTTTCCAAGGAAAAAAATAATAATTAAAAAAAAATGTTTCAGCTATTATGCACTAAATTAAATGTACTTATGGATATTATAATTACTTTCTACAAAATCTGGTAGGAAATAAAACCCAAAATTCTACACACTGCAGGTTTAAAGGTGGAGTCAGCAATTATTTTTATTAAAATCAGTGAATAGAAAAAAGTATTTAGTTAAGACATAGCCTAACCTCTGTAAATGGATATGTAAACAAAGGGGTATTGTAGACAGCAATAGTAGCAGATCATTTGGAGAAATTCACTGATTGGACAAAAAGTGATTTTGACAACAAGCGTTCTCCAGAATCGCTCACTACACCTTTAAGTCTGTCAGTTGTATTTTAAACAGATTGTTATTATGTTTGCTAGAAGATGGAAGGTTTTTTTAAATCAAACTTAGGATATACAGTATCTCACAAAAGTGAGTACACCCCTCACATTTCTTCACATTTTTCTTTATATCTTTCCATGGGACAACACTGAAGAAATGACACTTTGATACAATGTAAAGCAGTCAGTGTACAGCTTGTATAACAGTGTAAATTTACTGTCTCCTCAAAATAACTCGACACACAGCCATTAATGTCTAAACTGCTGGCAACAAAAGTGAGTACACCCCTTAGAAAAAATTTACAAATCGGGCCCAAAGTGTAAATATTTTGTGTGGCCACCATTATTTTCCAGCACTGCCTTAACCCTCTTGGGCATGTAGTTCACTAGAGCTTCACAGGTTGCAACTGGAACCCTCTTCCACCCATTTATGACAGCATCACAGAGCTGGTGGATATTAAAGACCTTGCGCTCCTCCACCTTCTGTTTGAGGATGCCCCAAAGATGCTCAATAGGGTTTAGGTCTGGAGACATGCTTGGCCAGGCCATAACCTTTACCCTCAGCTTTTTTAGCAAGCCACTGGTCGTCTTGGAGGTGTGTTTGGGGTCGTTATCATGTTGCAATATCACCCTGCGGCCCAGTTTACGAAGGTTGAGTGCACGTGGTCAGCGTCGTACACAGAGGTTGGCTTTGGAAAATAGACGTATGAGTGCTGCCAGCATTGCTGAAGGGCTTGAAGGGGTGGGGGGTCAACCTGTCAGTGCTCAGACCATACGCCGCACTCTGCATCATACTGGTCTGCATGGCTGTCATCCCAGAAGGAAGCCTATTCTAAAGATGATGCACAAGAAACCCCACAAAAAGTTTGCTGAAGACAAACAGACTACGGACATGGATTACTGCAACCATGTCCTGTGGTCTGATGAGACCAAAATACATTTATTTGGTTCAGATGGTGTTAAGAGTGTGGAGCGGCAACCAGGTGAGGAGTACAAAGACAAGTGTGTCTTGCCTAGAGTCAAGCATGGTGGTTGGAGTGTCATGGTCTGGGGCTGCATGAGTGCTGCCAGCACTGGGGATCTACAGTTCATTGAATTCTAACATGTACTGTGACATACTGAAGCAGAGCATGATCCCCTCCCTTCATAAACTGGGCCGCAGGGCAGTACTGCAACATGATAACGACCCCAAACACATCTCCGAACGACCACTGGCTTGCTAAAGAAGCTGAGGGTAAAGGTTATGGACTGGCCAAGCATGTCTCCAGTCTTAAACCCTATTGAGCATCTTTGGGGCATCCTCAAACGGGAGATGGAGGAGCGCAAGGACTCTAATATCCACCAGCTCCTTCATGTCGTCATGAATGGGTAGAAGAGGGTTCCAGTTGCAACCTGTGAAGCTCTAGTGAACTACATGCCCAAGAGGGTTAAGGCAGTGATAGAAAATAATGATGGCAACACAAAATATTGACACTTTGGGACCAATTTGGACATTTTTTCTTAGGGGTGTACTCACTTTTGTTGCCAACAGTTTAGACATTAATGGCTGTGTGTCGAGTTATTTTGAGGGGACAGTAAATTTACACTGTTATACAAGCTGTACACTGACTACTTGACATTGTATCAAAGTGTCATTTATTCAGTGTTGTCGCATGGAAAGATATAATGAAATATTTGAAGAAATGTTAGGGGTGTACTCACTTTTGTGAGATACTGTACGTATTTATTCCTGACTATCACACTGTGTATGTGTGTCCCCAGTGTTACTGGTTTACCTCTCAGACCTCAGAAGATGAATGACTCGGAGGAAAAGGACAGATCGGAGTCTGCAGTCTCCAGCCGTCCAGACGTCAGTAATGAACCTGGACACTCAGTCTCAAAGTAAGATAATAAGGATTCGGTTTAATGTTTTCTGATCATCTTCATCACAACACTGTTCTTCATCAAGGATTCATGTGATGTAAATAAAAACATCTTTGTGTTTGCAGAGTTCAGTACCAGGGACAGAGATCTACATCCCCCAGCTGTCTGTCTATAAAGAGTGACTGGTCTATGCATCATCCTATGACCTTCAGTAATGAACCTGGACCCTCAGACTCAAGGTAAGATAACGAGGATTCAGTTTAATGTTATCTGATCATCTACATTACAACACTGTTCTTTATCCAGGATGCATGTGTTATTAATAAAAACCTGTTTGTGTTTGCAGGGTTCAGTATCAGGGACAGAGATCAGAGTCTGGAGTCTCCAGCTGTCTGTCTATGAAGAGTGACCTGTCCAGACGTTCTCCTCCAAACTTCAGTATTGAACCTGGACCCTCAGACTCAAGGTAAGATAACGAGGATTCAGTTAATGTTGTCTGATAATCTTTTTTACAACACTGTTCTTTTGTAAAATAAAATGAATTAATTACTGAGGCTCTCAGGAAATCTCGCACAGAGCCAGGCCATGTCAAGTTTAAAACATACAAAGGCCGACCGGTTTCAACACACATCATGGTCTTCGTTGAAGCAGAATGAGCAGATGTGATTCATTATATAACTGACAGAGGCAGGGCCATGTCGGCCAATCGCGTGGTGTCATAGATGGATGACATATACAAAAATAATCACAAAGCAAAATTCATAGCAGTGGTATACTGTGAATAAAAGGCTTAGCACTGATGAAGACCCTAGTGTGGGTCGAAACCGGGCTGTTAGAACTATCCTTGGCTCTGTGTGGGTCTGGAGTGAGAGCCTCTGTGCTTTATTTTTTTCATTGACTTTCCAATTTCAAGAGCACCGGCTGATATCTCTCCTAGTTATCTCTGTGTTCTTTTATTGTTACAAATTCTGGTTCAAGGTTCGGTTTTATTGTCCTCATACAATTCATGACAACACAATGACAGGCAGTTTATAAGAACAATAAAATACACTTTCTATAAAAACAGCAGTCAATGAAGAAATAAGAGGGAAACTAAATTATAGTTTTATGTACAGTTATGTACATGTGTATTCCATTACATATTTTATAACATTATTGTATACGACATTTAGGTCTCTGATATTAGGGGCTGACTATGCAACATTTTAATTAAAAGATAAATTAAAGTCACACGAAAACAATCCCTCTCAATGATCTCTTCTGCCTCACTAGAATGTGTGGTGGTGTGTTTATCTGCTCTGTTTGAAGGTATAAATTCACAAATTTCTTCACATTGTTTGACACTGCTGTGTTTATGTTTTTGCAACATATTCACTTCAAAACATTTAGCAAAAATGTGTCATGGTCTGTCTGTTCCTTGTCTTGTTGTGGTGTGTTTCCCTGTGTTTCCTGCCTGCCTGCAACCCGCTACCATAACAAAATGTTGATGATTTTTAGAGTTCAATTCACAATATTGGATTTGTGAACCCGTAATTAAGTATTTGAGAAGGTGTTACTGTAGTTTTGCATTTGTGGGAGATGGGAAAAAATCTACAAGTTTGCAACTCCCAAAGCATTTTTCTGTTTGTACAGTTATATATTTTCTACAGTGTCAGAGGGCAAGATGAAAAAAAAAACTGTAATCTAATCTAAGAGCAGCAGTTTGTGTATTTAGAGCTTCCTGAATGACTCTGTCCTCTGAGACTTTATCAAGGACTCAAGTGATATAAATAAAAACCTGTTTGTGTTTGCAGGGTTCAGTACCAGGGACAGAGATCTACATCCCCCAGCTGTCTGTCTATGAAGAGTGACTGGTCCAAAGATCTTCAACCAGACTTCAGTAATGAACCTGGACCCTCAGACACACAGTAAGTGAACTGATACTAACAGAGCAGTACCTGAATATTTACTAAAACTCTTAATAATAGCAACAAAAAATAAGACGGGGATCGATAAAATGCTATCATATAAACCTTTAGAAAACTCAGTGTTGATGAAAGTGGGAGAGTGGAAATAATGGAGCAATAATTTCACCTTCAGACTGAATGTTAAATTCCAAACGAAAAGCAACAAAACTTTGACTGTTCTCTGAGATTATCTGTGGACAAATCTTGATATTTGTTGAATCAACAAATAATGTATTAATCAAGAAATGTCTTTATAGGAAGATGAATCCCGAGTGTAAACAAAGATCCAGAACCAGACCTGGACTGCAGACAGCCACTCAGACCAGCACTGTACAAAGTAAGATCTACCAGCTGATGTCATCATGTCTGAAATAATATGGTTTGAATCCAACATGGAGGACGCGGCCATTGTAGGCCTAAAGCTGGGAACACACCGCACTGGCCGCGCGGCGAGATTACATACAAAGTCAATGTACTAGCGCGTGGCCGCGCGTCCACCCAATAATCGGCGTCCAGCGGCCGGCGGCGGGGGCTTGCGCGGCGCGTGGCCGCGCCTCATGAGAGGCGCGTGAATCGGGAGCGCGGCCATTAGCGGCGCATAGAAATTGTGTCATCGAAGGAGCGTGAATCGAAGGCTTGTGCGGCGAGCACGGCGCCGCAGAAAAAGATGAAATTTTTCATCTTTTTCTGCAGCGCCGCCGGGCACCGCGCCTCCACAGCCAATCAGCGTTGAGATTGCCCGGTGGCGGTGGTCTGCAAGACGAGGTGGGCGTGTGGAGTGAGGACATCGGGCTTCCAATACATTCTGCAAATATGTGTATTTTGCATCTGTTTAGCTGTTGGTTGTACTTTAGCCAAGGTAGCGCCGGTTAGCATAGTGAAACTCACCCAGCTGTGTGCTGCTCCTGAGGATAATATGAACCCAAACTTGACGGCGGTGTCCGTGTGGAATTCCAATATAGTGCAGCGAAGAACCGGTGTTGTCCTCCGTCAGCCGGCACACTTTCACTTTCAGGTAGGCTGATGTCTGCCTTTATTTGTGCTGCTGAGCACACACTGCTGTTGTTAATGTGTTTAGTATGTTGCTGAATTGCTGTTAATGTGTGTGTATTTGCGATCGGGGTGCGTGTTCAGGCTGTTTTAATGATATTTGTGACAAGACTGCCGCTGGTTACACAGTGAACCTACATCTGTATTTTTTGGCACAGCTGGACCATGTTATTGTTGTTGTTGCACCGTAAGTGTGACGGGTCTGATCTCGGCGTCGGCGTCAGGAATATATGGCACAATATGATCAAGCGGCGAGCCTCCTGCTGTCACGCGGCCAACCGCTGCCTACGATGAGGCTGCGGTTGGCCGCGGCGGCGACTGCGGTGAACATGGCCCAATATGACCAAGCGGCGAACCTCCTGCATTCACGCGGCCAACCGCCGCAGGCGGCCAATGCGGTGTGTTCCCAGCTTTATGCAGAGAGGCAAAAGCAGTGTCGTTAGTCAAAGCATCCTCGTCTGTATCTAGTAGACTCAAGGTTTTTGGCCCAATCGACATAATGAATAAATAAATAGTCAGAATTTAGCATGTTAATGGTTGGAATTTAAAACCAATAAGAAAACTGGCAATAAATAAGTGGGAAACCATCTGATTTTCAAAATCTTTCAAACATCGGTTGTTGAGTCAACATATTGTTCATTTCCATAGTTCGGATAATTTCATATTGGCAATGCACATAATCATCCTTCTGTCACATTTTCTTTATTTTGTCTCTTCTTTAGTGAGTGCTGGTCTGCAGGAGGTTTTAGATGAA
Source organism: Ammodytes marinus (assembly GCF_949987685.1). NCBI lineage: Eukaryota > Metazoa > Chordata > Actinopteri > Uranoscopiformes > Ammodytidae > Ammodytes > Ammodytes marinus. The sequence continues at coordinate 35,304,832 of NC_137231.1, forward strand.
CATAAGATCAGTCTGAAGAAGAGATGTGAACGTGTGACTGAAGGAACGGATAAAGCAGGAAGTGGAACTCTCCTCAACAGGATCTACACTGAGCTCTACATCACAGAGGGACAGAGCGAAGAGGTGAATACCCAACATGAGGTCAGGCAGCTTGAGAACGCTTCCAAGAAGAAGACCCTCCATGACACTCCAATCAAGTGCCACGACATCTTTAAAGCCTTACCCGACCAACAGGGGCCCATCAAACACATCAGAGTTGTCCTGACGAACGGTGTCGCTGGAATTGGAAAAACTTTCTCAGTGCAGAAGTTCACTCTGGACTGGGCAGAGGGCTTAGAAAACCAAGATGTCAGTCTGCTGATTCCGCTTTCGTTCAGGGAGCTGAACTTGATCAAAGATAAGCAGTACAGTCTTCTCAGGCTGCTCCATGATTTCCATCCAACATTACAGACGGTCACAGCAGAGGAGCTCGCTCTCTGTCAAGTTTTGTTCATCTTTGACGGCCTGGATGAAAACAGACTTCCACTGGATTTCAACAACAAAGAGATTGTGTCTGATGTCACACAGAAGTCATCAGTCAACGTGCTGCTGACAAACCTCATCAAGGGGAATCTGCTTCCCTCTGCTCTCATCTGGATAACCACACGACCTGCAGCAGCCAATCAGATCCCTCCTACATGTGTTGACAGGGTGACAGAAGTACGAGGCTTCACTGACCCACAGAAGAAGGAATACTTCAGGAAGAGAGTCCGTGATGAAGAACTGTCCAGCAGCATCATCTCACACATCAAGACAAACAGGAGCCTCGACATCATGTGTCTAATCCCAGTCTTCTGCTGGATCACTGCTACAGTTCTGGCAGATGTGTTGAAGACCAGAGTGGGAGAAGAGCTGCCCAAGACCCTGACTGGCATGTTCTCAAACTTCATGTTGGTTCAGACTAGGAGGAAGAAAGAGAAGTATGAAGAGGGACATGGTACCAGTCCTGAGCTGACAGAGGCCGACAGGAAACTTCTTCTGAAGCTGGGGAGGCTGGCGTTTGAACAACTGCAGAAAGGAAACATGATGTTCTACCAAGAAGACCTGGAGCAGTGTGGTCTGGGTGTCACAGATGCCTCTGTGTACTCAGGAGTTTGTACCGAGATCTTCAAAAGAGAAACGAGCGTGATCTTTAAGAAAACAGTCTACTGCTTTGTTCATCTGAGCATTCAGGAGTTCCTGGCTGCAGTCTACATGTACCACTGTTTCACCAACAACAACACAGAGGTACTGAACGGTTTTCTGGGAAGAGACTGGGACAAAAATGATAAATCCCTGGATGTCTTCCTGAGGAGAGTCATGGAGAAATCTCTTGAAAGCAAAAATGGCCACCTGGATTTGTTTGTCCGCTTCCTTCATGGCCTCTCTCTGGAGTCCAACCAGAGACTCTTGAGAGGCCTGCTGGGTCAAACTGACAACAGTCCAGAAATCATCCAGAGAGTCATCAGCAACCTGAAGATGATGAACAGTGATAAGATCTCTCCTGACAGAAGCATCAACATCTTCCACTGTCTGACGGAGATGAACGACCAATCAGTTCATCAGGAGATCCAAGAGTTCCTGAAGTCAGAGAACAGATCAAAGATGGAACTCTCTGAGATCCACTGCTCTGCTCTGGCCTACATGCTGCAGATGTCAGAGGAGGTTCTGGATGAGTTGGACCTGAAGAAGTACAACACATCAGACCAGGGACGACGGAGACTGATTCCAGCTGTGAGGAACTACAGAAAGGCTCAGTAAGTCCAGATGTGATTAATATTATTAAAAAGTGTGGATTAGTTCTATACATATACACATAACAAAAGCTTTTATTCTTCTTATTCATAAAATAGTGTTTCACTTGTTTAGTACAGAAATTGTTGGTTGTATTTTGTCACCTATTGAGCTGTTTCAGATGCTTAGTGCAGAAAATATATATGATATTGCATTACACCAAGTGTACTTTTAATAAATACACTACTGTATGCACGGATGTAAGGGACTTCGCGGTGGCAACAACTTATTTAACCCTAACTGATGCAGTGAATAGCTTCTTATTTCTTAAAGAACCATGTCAGAAGACATATGCTCTGGTTTCGAAAAGATGTAACTCTGTTTCAGAGAGGTGAAATTATTGGCCTGTATAAAACAAAACAACTACTCAGGAGAAGATGAAACTACTAAAATCTTGTTAAGAACTGTCCAACGCATTATTAAAACCTGGATCTGGATAGATAAGTGCGAACCGTCATTTTTGAGGAAGAAATGTGTTCTGAAAAAATCTTTAATGATCATAATGGGTGATCAATTAAAATAAATACAAATAATTGGTTGCATCAAAATTTTAAATATCGACAGTAGAACTCCGGGCTGTCTTTAATAGTGAAATTAAGAGCATTTCCACATGCACAATGCACAGAGAACATAAGGGATATGGACTATGCAGATATGTAGCCTTAAGAACACCACTTATCAGTGGGGCTTAAAAGGATGAAATGCTTCAATTTGCCAGGGAGCATACAGAATGGACTCTGGAGCAATGAAAAAAGGTTGTGTGGTCTGATGAGACCAGATTGACCCTGTTCCAGAGTGATGGGAGCATCAGGGTAAGAAGAGAGGTGGATGAAGTGATGCTCCCATCATGCCTAGTGCCTACTGTACAAGCCTGTGTGGCAGAGTACCAGCCCCTGGTGTGTTTCATCAGGTCAGTTGTTATACATGTAAATATTGAAGTTGACTATCAGTGCTACCTGTAGGCATATCGTATGTGGAACATAGAGTGTCAGAAGCTTTGCTTTGAAAGGTTTTTCATTTCCATGCGTCACAATGAATATAATAAAATGCACTGGCTGTATATTTTTTAAATATTTGTGTTGTACAAGTATGTTAATGTACTATAAATTCAATATCAGTTACTTTGAATAAGTTTATTTTAAATGCTTTAAGTATATTTAAACACTAGTGTACTATTTTGGTAAGTGATAATATCCAAATAAATACAGAAAAATATGTTTTTAATGTATTTATGCTTTAGTGCAACTTCCAATATATTTAGTACAATTTAAGGTGTTTCGATTAACACAACTTCTAGCATATTGCATTAAAATGTTTAATTGTTAAACTAAATATACTTTAAGAAAATATACTAAATATACTTTCTCCATATTTCTAACACAATGAAATACTTTTTTCAATGCAGTAAAAGTATGTTAAAAGGTACTGGCAATATATTTTTTAATATTTGTTTTGTTCTATGTAATGCACTAAAAATTCAATGTCAGTATACTTTGCATATATACTAGAAATGCTTTTAGTATATTTAGTATACTATCTTGGAAAGTGGTGGTCAAATAAATACATAACATTTCTAGTGTCTGGAGTTAGCCACCTCAATGTGTGATGCTTGGTAGCATCCTCTGTTTTGACAACAGCTCTGAGCGTCACTGAATATTCCCACTTACGTGAACTTGACAGCAGCAGGTAGCGATCTAAGAAATCATTGAGTTGTGAAAATGTTTTCTGATCGAGGTGGCCTCATGATGACTTTGAGGGACCAGATCACACTGACAGATTGTGGACATTAGAGCAGCATTGTAACTAAATTTTTTAGATTTCTTTATTTAGAAGGGACAGCG
>NC_137231.1:35315984-35338484 GCF_949987685.1 Ammodytes marinus
ACACTCCACCCAAAAACACAAATAACTGCTGTCACTTCTGTGTGGAGAGGTCACACACACATACACGCAAATCCTTCTAACTATGTAGTGTAGGGAGTTAGTTTACATGATAGTAAATCATCTGAAAAGAGTTAAAGGCATATTTATCCATCCACATTAAAGATATCGTCATTTAAGTTTAATCAACTTTACAAAAATTCAGTTTAGATGAGGCTCCTGAGGTGAATTTCAAAAAGACAACAGAGGAGGAAATTGGAAGCTGGAACATTTAGTTTTTTGGTCGCTATTCAGTCCATTAATTCTGGAATGATATTCAGAGCTAATATTAAGTTGGTCGATTTTGTTGCCAATAGACACTTGTTCTCAATAGTGTGAGTTGACTGGTGAAGTTTTATATTCATAAATGCTAATTTTTCACAACTAAATCCAGTTTGGCAAAGGCAGAACGTGTATTTTGTGTGGGCCAGGACATCTGCCATTTTTATAAAGATGAAGGATGATAAATGTTGTGCATTAATTCATTCTAAAGTGTCACCGCGAGTGAGACAGAGAGAGAGCAGCTACACCTAAGATCCACACACTTAAAATTTCGATCGAAGCAAATGATGATTGGTGATGTCACGGTGTCTCTGTGACAGGTGCAGCCCTCACCTTGTTACGTATGCGCCTCAGCCCTTCTGATCCTCAACTGAAGAATTCCTCAAATAGTTTTAACTAATGTAACACACTTATATTCAGGGTTCCCACACATTATTACCACAACATTATCCAATTACTTTTCCATGATATTTAACCCGATATACAGAACTTGTTTATTTAGGCATTTCTGTTAAGCCATGTGTTATATTTGCAATTCAAACGCCAAAAATTATTTAACACACACTTCCAAGGCAAAGGGAAACAAGCAAGATTTTAAACAATAGTAATTCAGAAACAATTTTACATAATGTTAGACATGTTTTAGGGATTCTTTAATTAACATGTTCAGTGAATATCTCCTGAAGATCCCCTACCTGTCCGTACTGTGTGTGCAATGGAAAAACAACAACTAGTGACAATACACAACCTAGGCTCTGTAAACTGGTAAATAAAGGGTTTGTAAACAAAAGGGGCCCACTGTAGCTAGCAACATGCCAGTTTACAGAGTCTATGGTGTGTATTAACACTGCCCACACACAGTACAGACAGGTAGTAGATCATGAGGAGATATTCACTGATTTTGACAAAAAGTGATTTTGACAACAAGCGTTCTCCAGAATCACTGACTGCACCTTTAAACTAAAGCATGTTGAGTGTGAGCGTCCTCCTCTTCCTCCTCTCAGCAGCTCTGACTTCAGCTTGTAGTTTGTTGGTTTGGACAGAAGGTGGTGCTGCTGCATCAACAATGAACTGAGACTCAACCACACAACACTGCAGACAGACAACCTTCAGACAGACAGATAGCACACAGACAGACAGCCTACAGACAGACAGCACACAGGCATACAAGAAGGGCTTAAACCTCTGACACATGGACACAACTAAAATACTTCAACGTAATAATCAAGTTCAGGCCTTCTTGCCTTAATTGTAGTGTTTCAGATAGGCCTATACAGCTCCAAAAAAATGAAGAGACCACTCCAAATATTCAGTGTCTCTCGTTTTACTATTTATAGCCATATGTTTGAATAGAATGAACATTTTGGTGTTATTCTATAAACTACTGACAACATTTCTATCAAATTCCAGTACATTTTTTTGTCATTAAGAGCATTTCCATGAAGTATAGCCTAATGTAGAGATGAAGATTGAAGAAACATCCAGACTGGTCTCTTAATTTTTTCGAGAGCTGCATATGTTTATATTTATTTAACTGTAACTCATTTATACTAAATACAATTTTAAATTAAAACCAAGACATTTAAATTAAAACATATCGAGCAAAGATATCGAGATCCCAGAAAAGGACCAAACTTAAAAACCCTCCCACCGTTACCATGGACACAGCGTAGTGAAAGTTTTTTGCTTCGAGGCAGAAATGCTTTTGCTCCATGAAATCTGCCTAGCAACAAGTTGCCGCGCAAACGTGTGACGTGACCAGGAGAAAATAAAAACAATCCGAGCAGCTGATCTACACTGCTGCGCTTGCTAGCTAACTAGCTAAACTTTTATTTCAGTTGTGAAGTTTTAGCCTAGCTTACCATAATGAATCACGGAGACTATTTGTGTTCGGAGCGGGAAGGATTTAACAAAGTCATTAAAATGTTTTCCTGGAGGAAGGACCGCCGTGCTGCCTTTCTTTTCAAGTCCTCAGCTTTGGTGAGTGAATGATATTCTATATTAGCCTATTGGAACACTAACACTCGTCACCTTATATTCAATATCAATCGATCCAGCAGAACAATATAGCCAAACTGACAAGCACCTCACAGTGTAGTTTTAGGGCTAACGGTATGGTTGTCTCGTGCAGCAGCTCCCGCTCTGTTTGCGGTGATAGAATCCGGTTAGACGTGGGTTGCCTTTAGGGTGTACTCACACTAGTGCCGCGGCCCCGTGCCAAAGCTCATTAGCATACTAAAGTCTAGAACGTTTGGCTAGTGTGACCACGGCAACTTGTATTCCAGCACGGAACAGCTCCTTGGCCACGGCACACCTGGGAGAGGTGTGCCGTGGCCAAAGTACAGATGCTAATGAGATGACACGCGCACAAGCAAGCGCACAAGCAAGCGCACAGGCGGCGTTCCTGACGTGAATTTATTAAGGATGCATTGTCCGTTAACGTCCGCTGCCTTACTAGTCGGCACCAGAATTGCCCACCACTTGGACTTGTAGCTATAATGTGTGAGAATTAACGTGTGTGTAAGCCTAGGTGTGGGCTAATAAAAGAGGGAGAGAGCTAATTAGGTCGGCTCAGAAAGCACAGCAAAACGGTTTTCGTGTTGGTTTACTCACGTTCGTCAGATGATTTTTTTTTCTTTTTCCTCCCGTCAGCTGTCATAACTGCATTTACGCATGGCGGTGGAGACGCACCCAAAACAACACACCGCGCCCGGTGATAAGGAAACAGTAGCCTACACTAAGGTTTAACAAGAAACTTTATAAAGACACTTAAAACAACGATCTCTGCCCATACAAAAAGTTCTGACTTGGATTTGATGGAGCGATCGATGTGTACAAAACCATCCGGATACATATGGTCTGATGACGGGCCGTTATATTAATAATAAACAGCGTGCTGCACAAATATGAGACTGTCCACCGCGACCTATTACGTCAAGGCTACATTTAAAAAAAAGAATAGCTTAAGGATTCTCGTTGCTCTAATGTGGAAGTGGAATATTTGATGCAAATTTGGCCGGATGAAAATATTCACAAACAGTTGTATAGCCTACAAGTAGACTAAGCTCCAAATCCTAAACGCGCACGGTGACGTAGGCAAGGTGCACGTGTGCCCAGGCCACGAGCAGTGTGAGCACGGGCCAGCGAGGGGAGTGGGGAGGGGGGGGAATCGTGCTGAATCGTGCTGAGCACGGAACAGGCAAACGGCACTAGTGTGAGTGCGCCCTTACACAGCCAGGGCAAAGAAGTGACTGTACCAACATATATTCATGACTAGTTATGATTTCTTTTACAGGGCTGGGCCCCCATCTTATTATATTATTAACGTTTTTAATGATGCCTGAATTTTTTTAAACTTTCTTTTTACTAAGCCGAAGTTGTTGTGTTGCTATTTAAATTGTTGGAGCGTTGGTCTTGAGATGAACCAACTCTTATCTTCATCATTTAAACATAAAGATGAGATCATGTTTGAATTAGTTTGACTAAAACCTATTTTGAACACATCATGTTAAACAGTTGATCTGTGTGAGCAGTACACACACACACACACACACACACACACACACACACACACATAAAGATACACACACAGAGAGACACACACACACAGATACACACCTGATTTCTAGTAAATAAAGGGGAGGAGGAGCCGCAGTGGAAGGAGGGAACACTGTAAGTGAAAGTATTCAGTCCGTTCAGAGTCGCAGAGCAGACGGAGGGAAACTTAAGGCCGGGTGAGTGTTAAAACAACATTTTTATTATTTTACTGTCACAATCTGTGATTCTTTTTTCTCTCTGTAAACTGTAGAAGCAAGAAATGTTTAAATTAACAAAAAAAAAGTCTTGATTAACCTGTGGACACAAAGTTCTTATTGTCTGAATAATAATAAACCTGAGGCAAGAAGGCGAAGAAGAAAAGGTGTGTGTGTGTGTGTGTGTGTGTGTGTGTGTGTGTGTGTGTGTGTGTGTGTGTGTGTGTGTGTGTGTGTGTGTGTAGAAGCAAGAAATGTATGTTTAAATTAACTAGTTTGATTAACCTGTGGACACAAAGTTCTTATTGTCTGAATAATAATGAACCTGAGGCAAGAAGAAGAGGTGTGTGTGTGTGTGTGTGTGTGTGTGTGTGTGTGTGTGTGTGTGTGTGTGTGTGTGTGTGTGTGTGTGTGTGTGTGTGTGTGTGTGTGTGAGTGTGCGTGTTTGTGTACGTGCGCGGCGCATGTGTGAGATTGTGTTACTCCCTGTTCTCTCCATCTTGCGTGTGACTCCTGAACAAACCTGTTTCTCTTCATTCTGTCTCACAATCTGTTAATGTTTAAAATAAACTTGTGTGAGTTAGAGCGATTGTATAACTACTTGTTCTCTGAGTCATGAACAAACATGCTCTGAGCTCACAGTCATTTTTAATTAAGACACGTCCGACAACGTTATAAGAAAGGTGGTTTCCATATTGTTGAAACCACATTGTTGAAAATTGTTGTGTTTTGTTTCCCTGTAGACAGGCAGTGCTTGTGTTTGTATGAATGCAAGTTTAGACTGAAGTCCAGAAGAAGAGTGTTAACATGGAGGAAGAGGAGGACGGAGCTGAGTCTGTGTTCTCCAGCTGTCTGTCTATGAAGAGTGACCGGTCCAAAGGTATTCAACCACACTTCAGTAATGAACCTGGACCCTCGGTTTCAAGGTAAGTGTTACTGTAGTTTTATGTTTGTGGGAGAGGGGAGAAAAATCTACAAGTTTGCAACTCCCAAAGCATTTTTAGTACCATGCTTTTTCATTCCACCTATTTGTAGCCTACATAATCACGGATCACAAGGTATCTATATTAGCACAACACATTTATTCACAGATAGGCCAATAGAATTAATACAGGTTTTTATACAGGTGTTGTGCAATTGATGCCTATCATTTATTAATGGTTATTACTAGCCTACTTGCTTGATTTATTTTTAAATACAGAAATTATTGGTCATTTTGGAACATGTATTTCCCAATTTAAAACATAAAAATAAAGCAGCATTGAAAATTCAGAAAATAAATCTTTCAGGCCTACACTAGCATGCTGTTTTAAAAATAACTTAAAGGGGTAGTTCAGGATTTTAGACATAGGGCCTTATTCCCAAGTTAGCCTTGGTGTTCTTTATCAGTGGAGACAGTTTTCAACACATTTAATTCAGTCCTTCTAGTTGCAGAGCGCGCTCGTGCTAAGCTAGCGCACGGCATCGGGGGTATACCTAGCCTGCTACTAAAACAGTCTAACCCACTCCACAGTACACCCGAGGCCAATCAATTATAACGCCAGACTATCGATGTAAATGTCTGTGTTGATAGAATAATTTTAGAAATAAAACCAACCTCGCATCGCATGAATTATCGCATTTTGAGGGACTACTTTCTTAGCAGCAGCGGACTTTTACTTTGCTGTGTAACCGAATCACTACAGCAGAAAGTAAACAGAGCAGCGTGGGACAGAAATTGAAACTGCACTGCCACCAGTCTACCGTCATTCTGTCCCGGTTCTCTGCTGCAGCTCCAGCGGGGGCTGTCTCTACAGACGCTCTTTCTCTTTCTGCCCTTCTACTCTGCGTCTGTAAGACAGCAGCAGGTAAACAAACTATTATAGAGCCTGTAACCTAGGTATTAGTCCGCCGCTGCCGCTGCCGCAGCCTACAAGGAATAAAGTCCCTCAAAATGCAATATGCGAGGTTGGTTTTATTTCTAAAATTATTCTATCAACACTGTAGAGACAGCCCCCGCTGGAGCTGCAGCAGAGAACCGGGACATAATGACGGTAGACCGGTGGCAGTGCAGTTTCAGTTTCTGTCCCACGCTGCTCTGTTTACTTTCTGCTGTAGTAATTCGGTTACACAGCAAAGTAAAAGTCCGCTGCTGCTTAGAAAGTAGTCCCTCAAAATGCGATAATTCATGCGATGCGAGGTTGGTTTTATTTCTAAAATTATTCTGTCAACACAGACATTTACATCGATAGTCTGGCGTTATAATTGATTGGCCTCGGGTGTACTGTGGAGTGGGTAAGACTGTTTTAGTAGCAGGCTAGCTATACCCCCGATGCCGTGCGCTAGCTTAGCACGAGCGCGCTCTGCAACTAGAAGGACTGAATTAAATGTGTTGAAAACTGTCTCCACTGATAAAGAACACCAAGGCTAACTTGGGAATAAGGCCCTATGTCTAAAATCCTGAACTACCCCTTTAATAGTTAAAATAATAAACTCGAAGTGTTTTCCCCTTAAAATAACTAAATGCATTTCTCCAAAGGTCAAAGACAGTAACAGTGTGGCACTTCTGTAAACTAACTGAAACGTGCCTGGGCCATCACTCTCATGCATTCATCAGACTTCTCTCTGCCCTGTCTCAGCTGTTCATACCGGTAGATAGGTTGTGTTGCCACGGTGATGTGGAGTCTAAGGGTGTATTCACACATGCCGCGTTTAGTTAGGTTGCGTTCCGAATCGCATACTTTCTAATATATAGTATGTAGAAAAAAGATTTAGGATGTCCCGATTCTTGTGGCCAGATTTAAGCTGGGAACACACCGCACTGGCCGCGCGGCGAGATTACATACAAAGTCAATGTACTAGCGTGTGGCCGCGCGTCCACCCAATAATCGGCGGCCGGCGGCGGGGGCTTGCGCGGCGCGTGGCCGCGCCTCATGAGAGGCGCGTGAATCGGGAGCGCGGCCATTAGCGGCGCATAGAAATTGTGTCATGAAGGAGCGTCAATCGAAGGCTTGTGCGGCGATCACGGCGCCGCAGAAAAAGATGAAAAATTTCATCTTTTTCTGCAGCGCCGCCGGGCGCCGCGCCTCCACAGCCTATCAGCGTTGAGATTGCCCGGTGGCGGTGGTCTGCAAGACGAGGTGGGCGTGTGGAGTGAGGACATTGGGCTTCCAATACATTCTGCAAATATGTGTATTTTGCATCTGTTTAGCTGTTGGTTGTACTTTAGCCAAGGCAGCGCCGGTTAGCATAGTGAAACTCACCCAGCTGTGTGCTGCTCCTGAGGATAATATGAACCCAAAGTTGACGGCAGTGTCTGTGTGGAATTCCAATATAGTACAGCGAAGCACCGGTGTTGTCCTCCGTCAGCCGGCACACTTTCACTTTCAGGTAGGCTGATGTCTGCCTTTATTTGTGCTGCTGAGCACACACTGCTGTTGTTAATGTGTTTAGTATGTTGCTGAATTGCTGTTAATGTGTGTGTATTTGCGATCGAGGTGCGTGTTCAGGCTGTTTTAATGATATTTGTGACAAGACTGCCGCTAGTTACACAGTGAACCTACATCTGTATTTTTTGGCACAGCTGGACCATGTTATTGTTGTTGTTGCACCGTAAGTGTGACGGGTCTGATCTCGGCGTCGGCGTCAGGAATATATGGCCCAATATGACCAAGCGGCGAGCCTCTTACGGTCACGCGGCCAACCGCCGCAGGCGGCCAGTGCGGTGTGTTCCCAGCTTTAGGATGGTTAGAATACCCGGATGGTCTACTTCATGCGGCCAAGATTGTTAGTGTTGAAAAGTGCATCCTATTTGGGCGATTCTGACCCACAATCCAGTGCGCACGTGAAGTGACGTAACATCGACGACGCCTATAGGTCCATGTTATGAAAACAAACAGGGATGCGACGGATATAAAATCAAGAGGCAAGATCAAGGCGCAATGTTATGATGAAATAAGAGAGAAAAGTATGTCCCAATAGTATGCCTACTGCATCCTAACTAGATTCTTTTTATCGTCAGATGTAGTATGTAGAATAGAAAAAAGAAAGAGTATGCGATTCGGAACGCAACCTTAGTTTGAAACAAACTCAGATGCACTTCCGCCTTCGGTGAGCATCTTTCAGGCAGGTGTGAATACAGCACCGCACTCGGGGGACCCAGACCCAGCTGAAGAGGTAGTCTCGATGTGCTTCCAAACGCACTCTACTGCAGTTCGTTTGTGGTGTGAATTTGTCACATTATGGGAAAGTGTTGTTGTCGCCATTGTTAGGAAGGAAGATTAGTTGTGGTTTGACCGGGAGCCCCGAGCGAATGGGCTACATTACATTTGATACACTGTAAGAAATTTCCCTGTAAAAAAACATTAATCAACTGGCAGCAGGGTTGCCATTTTCTTACTGTTAAATTAACATTATTTGACTGTCACTAAAATTGACAGGATTATACTGTTAATGAAAAAAGGGATGAACCTGGACTAAATGTTTGTTATGTTGCTGTTTGCACCGTGAGCGAAGGGGATGTTATATTTCATTGGGCAGATGTGTTTCATTCCATATGTAAATTTACTATGTCCCCTATTTGTTCAAATGCTAAACACAGAGAGCAGCTTCTGTTTGTTACTTCAAGACACTATTTTACAATATCTTAAGTTCAATGGAATGATTAATTTCTATTGTAAATTGTCTGCTGAGTTGAACTCGGGATCTTGCTTAAGATTTCCACAAACTGTTTGTTATAACCAAAAATAACAGTTAGTTCACACAGAAATGTTTTATTTAAACAAAATGCATAGTGAGGTAATGGAATAAAACATCCCCTTTACTGAGGGTGCAAATAGCAACATACCAAACGTTTAGTCCAGTGCAAGTCATTGTGGGAAAGGGGGCGTCTCTACAATACACTTTGTTGTGCTTACTTGATTTATTGAAGGCAATCCGTTTCCTTCATTCTACTGAGTAAACACCACTCTTCAGTTAAGTAAGACTAACTTGGTTTAATTATGTTAACTGCACTTTCCATTTCCAAGTAGATATAACTCAACTTTAAGTAAACTTTACCAGAGGATATACAGTAAACAACACTTATTAGTTAAGATGTGGATGGATGAGGATAATGAAGAAAACTGTATAAGCTTCACATGTGCAGGCAGCTCATGTCAAGTTGTCCCTTCTAAGTTTGATGGTAAATTAACAGGAAAGTTCAGTATTTCTGAAAAACATTACCGTTCTGTAAAATAACGGCAAAGGACTGTAATTTAACAGACAGCCTTTTATTTTAACAGTTAAATGCTGTTTTTATAAATAACAGGTAAATGCTGTTGAAATCCTGCTGTAAATTTACAGCAATTGTTTACAGTGCACACCAACTAAAACATAACTGTGCCATGCTAGAGAATAAAACATAACTGTTGTATATTTAAATCACAGAGGCCCCAGCATTGTTATTGTACCATAAACGTGTATGAACCACATTAGACCACATTAACTTAAATATAATAGTGTCAGTAGGCATGTAGCTTAGTTGAACTTTTTTTTTTTTCCCATACAATAACTATTAACCAAGCTATATAGCAAACAGTCCCAAAGAATCAAAGTGTCTAAGCCGAAAGCTAGGCTTAATTTCACCTTTGCATAGATTGATCATTTACTCTCCCCAGTGAAGATCGTAGAATTCCCTGGCCTTCTCCGGTGTCTGGAAGAACAGCGTCTGTCCGTCGTGCAGGACGCGGAGCCGGGCGGGATAGATGAGAGCGAACCTGACGCTCTTCTTGTACCGGAGGGATTTCACTTCTTTAAGGCAGCTTGTTTCTTGCCGAGTTCCGCGCTGACATCCTCATGGAAAAATACCTTGTGTCCCCTGAAGAACAGCTGCTCTCGTTTCCTCGTTATTATGCGGTGTTTGTTTTGGAAGGAGTGGAAGAGAACGAGGAATATCCTTGGCCGTGTGGGGCTGGGGCCGGAGTCCGCGGTCAGCTTGGGTCCCACTCGATGCGCACGGGAGAGAATGACGGGATGCGGGAAGAATTCTTTTCCCAGGACTTCCTCGAAAGGACTTCCGGGTTACAGAGCATGGAGTAGGCACGATCGCTGATTGCTCCCACAAAATATTTCTGACCTAACTGATTTAACCCTATTCCCGTCGATTTTTTTGTGCTTGTGTTGTCGGTAACACTGATACTGTCTACGAGAAATGCCTAGAAGCAAGAAAAACGCAAGGAGAGATTCGGCAGAGTCAGATATGTCCTCGGACAGCGTGGTTAGCATGAACGTTGGTGCTAGCTCAATGGCTTCCATTCCGGACCTGCTTGAACAGCACAGAGCAGCGATAGCCGCCGAGTTTAAATCAGCTTTCGCCAGCTTGGACGCTAAGCTGAACAGCATCCAGGCCGTGGTCTCAAGCCAGGGGAAACGTATTACCGATCTCGAGGATAATGCAGAAACTGTTTGCGGACGCCTGGAGCAACTTGAGGCTACGTGCTCCTTACTGCAGGACGACAACAAGCTGTTGAAGGCCAAACTATCGGATTTGGAAGGGAGGAGCAGGAGACAGAATGTTCGTATCGTGGGCTTACCAGAATCACTTGAGGGTGCGCGCCCCACCACCTTTTTCTCTGAGCTCCTCGTTGAGGTGTTTGGTGGTCAAGTACTCCCTTCTCCCCCGGAGCTGGACAGGGCTCACCGCTCTCTGGCACCCAAACCGGGCCCGCATGAGAGGCCGAGATCTGTCGTTATCCGCTTTCACCGATACCAGACTAAAGACCTGATCATGAAGGAGGCACGTAAACAAGGCGAGCTGGAGTACCACGGCCACAAGCTCCGGTTCTACGAGGACTACAGCGCGGAGGTCGTGAAGCAGCGGGCTGAATACAAGCGGGTCATGGCTGAGCTTTATCAGCGCGGACTTCGTCCCTCTCTCCTCTTTCCAGCGAGGCTTCGCATTACTCTCAAGAGCGGCGAGAGAAAGTGGCTGCAGTCTGTCTCTGAAGCATCTAACTACTTATCTACACTGGGTGTGAGTCCGTAGTAAATACGATTGCCTGCTGTGAGTATACAATGTGGACAAATGCTCTTTTCATATCCCCAGCCAAACTTTCAGACTGATGGTACTATACGCAATTTTATTTTAATTTTTAATGAGTAAAGTAGCTGGGTGAACGTGACATTTTTGTTGCTTGTCATTTTGACGTATTCTAGCTCACTCGCTTTTTTTTATTTTTTTATTTGTATCTCTATTTTAAAACGGCTAGATAAGCGTGTCTGTAATTTATTTATTTATTTTTAATTTTTTTTGCCATTTGGACAGATTGTTTAACTCACGCCTTGTTCTTTTTTTTTTGTATTTCGAATTTATTGGTTGAGCACGGTATGCTTCTGTTGTCATTTTGACAGTTTGCTCGATTGTTCATAGTGTAACTAGCAGTTATGGGGTGAATTGTACAAGACTTATGTGGGAAGCTAGCATAGGCTAGAAAGTTAAGGCTTGGAATGTTTGTTGCGAGACTAGTAAGGGTCTTTCGGGGTTTGCTGTTGAGAGCAATATATGGGGTGGGTTCTGGGTGGGATGGGGTGGTGTTAACTGGGGGCTTAGCTGAGGGGTTAGCACCTGTTGTGTTTTCAGTTATCTGTGTTTTCCTTTTTTTGTGTGTTTTTTTTTCCCTCTGTATTTTGCTACTCTTTTTGTTATCGGAGCAACTCTTTTTACTCTCACTATAACTGAGCTAGATGAAGGGCAATCTTAATTTAATTAGTTGGAACGTCAAGGGGCTTAATCACCAAGTGAAAAGGGGTAAGGTCTTAACCCACCTAAAACGGCTCAGGGCTGGAATAGTTTTCCTTCAAGAAACCCATTTACATGACTCTGACCATGGGCGACTAAGTAAATGCTGGCGTGGACAATTTTTTCATTCTAATTTCAGGGCTAAGGCCAGGGGCACAGCTATCCTTATTGATAGTAATATTCCTTTTGAGTCCTCAAACATTATATCAGACAAAAATGGACGTTTTATTATTGTTTCAGGCAAACTTTATAATAAGTCAGTCATCTTGGCCAACGTCTACGCGCCTAACGTTGATGATGTAGAATTCTTTAAGAGATTTTTTTCTCAACTCCCCGATCTCAATTCCCATTCTCTTATTCTTGGTGGGGATTTTAATTGCTATCTGGATCCAATCTTAGATCGCTCTTCCCCCAAACCTGCCACTCTTAGCAGATCTGCAGGTTATATTAAATCATTTCTTGCTGATTATAGCCTCTCTGATCCATACAGGTTTTTATACCCCACAGGAAGAGAATATTCATTCTTTTCACATGTCCACCACACTTACACCCGAATTGATTATTTTTTTGTTGATAATTCATTGATGTCAGACCTTAAGTCATGCAGTTATGAAAGTATGGTGATCTCTGATCATGCTCCTCTGCTCCTTCAACTGGCTTTCCCTGACGTTGAGTATACTAGAAGGCAGTGGAGACTGGATCCATTGTTGCTCACAGATGAGAGTTTTCTTTCACACATCTCTACACATATTAAAACTTTTTTGAGTATAAATAAAACACCAGAGGTGTCCAATGCAACAATTTGGGAAGCCCTGAAAGCCTATTTGAGAGGTGAAATTATATCATTTGCAGCATACAAAAATAAATGTACAAAACAGAAACAAACTGAAATAGCTGATCAGATTCTGAACATAGACAGACAGTATGCTAATTCACCTTCATCTGAACTTTACAAAGAACGTTTAAAACTTCAGACAGAATTCAACCTTCTTTCCTCTCGTCAGGTTGCTGACCAGTTGCTTAGGAGCAGAAGTACTTTTTACGAGCATGGTGACAAGATTGGCAAACTCCTGGCCAATCAACTGCGCGGATTTAGAGCAAAGCAAATCATCCCTGGAATACGGACAGACAGTGGGGGTACAACATCAGATCAGAAATTGATAAACGAAAAGTTCAAAACATTCTATTCAAATTTGTATAGTTCTGATTGTACAGTAGACGCAGCGGTGATGGAAACCTTTTTCAGTAACCTAAACATGCCTTCCCTTTCTCAAGACCTGAGACATAGCCTTGAGGCACCTATTACTCAGAGGGAAATTATTGCAGCAATAACATCTATGCAATCAGGCAAATCTCCTGGTCCAGACGGACTTCCATCTGACTTTTTTAAGAAATTTTCAGCCGAATTATCGCCTTTTTTATGTTCAGTATTCTCAGACTCATTTGACTCAGGTAAACTCCCGCCTTCGTTCTACCAGGCCTGTATTTCCTTGTTGTTAAAAAAGGATAAAGATCCTCTAGATTGTGCATCATACCGACCAATTTCACTATTAAATACGGATGTGAAGATACTTGCTAAAATTCTCGCCCACAGATTGGAGGATGTTCTCCCCTCTATCATATCCCCCGACCAAACTGGGTTTATAAAGGGACGCCAATCATTTTATAACATCCGCCGGCTAATGAACATTTTATATTCCCCCAGAAATATTAAATCAGAATGCCTTGCTTCTATGGATGCTGAAAAAGCATTTGATAGAGTAGAATGGAATTATTTGTTTTTCACCCTTGAGAAATTCGGTTTGGGTCCTGTTTTCACTTCTTGGGTTAAATTGTTATATGCATGCCCTTCTGCCTCAGTATTAACAAACAGCCGTTACTCGAGTAGTTTTGATCTGCACCGTGGGACCCGGCAGGGTTGTCCTTTGAGCCCGCTCCTTTTTGCTATTGCAATCGAACCACTTGCGATTGCCATCAGAGGTAACAAACAGATTCAGGGGATATGGAGAGGAGGAATTGAACATAAGGTATCATTATACGCCGATGACTTACTTTTGTTTGTCGCCAAGCCAACCACCTCTTTACCGGAGGCACTTTCTGTGTTGGAGGTCTTTAGTCAGTTTTCGGGCTATAAACTTAACCTAAGTAAGAGCGAACTCTTTCCGATTAATAAAGAAGCTCTTAAGCTTGATTATACAGCTCTTCCACTCAAAGTGGTGACAGATCAGCTGAGTTACCTTGGGGTATGTTTCACCAGGAATTTTAAAAACCTATTTAAATCGAACTTCCTCAAATTATTAGATCAGGCGAAGCAAATATTATCGAAGTGGTCTCCTCTGGCGTTCTCTCTCATAGGTAGAATAAATTCAATTAAAATGACATTACTCCCAAAGTTCCTATATCTATTCCAATGTCTCCCCATCTTTCTCCCCAAATCCTTTTTTCAGGCCCTTGACTCGTTAATGATAAATTATATTTGGAATGGTAAACACCCTCGGTTAAGGAAAGCATTTCTTCAAAGACCAAAACAAACAGGCGGAATGGCCCTCCCTAATTTCCAATACTATTACTGGGCTGCTAATATCCGTTCTTTAGTGTATTGGGTTCATTTTCACCTTGACGACTCAGCTCCAGTCTGGGTAACAATGGAGTCCAGCGCTGTTAGCCCATTGTCTCTATCTGCCCTCTTAAGCGCCGCACTTCCACTCTCTTCGGCTATTCCCAACAGTAATCCCGTGATTAAGCACTCCCTTCGAATCTGGACCCAATTTAGGAAGAATTTTGGAATGCAGAATTTTTCACTTTTCAGCCCAATTGCAGCTAATCATTTGTTTACTCCATCAACGGTGGATGGTGCATTCAAGATCTGGCATAAAAAAGGCTTAAAATGCATCGGTGATTTATTTATTAATGATCTATTTGCTAGTTTTTCCCAATTGACAAAACATTTTGGTATCGATAAGACAAATTTTTTCCGATTTCTGCAAATCAGGCATTTTACACAGAAGTTAATTCCCCAATTCCCTTATAAACCGCCAGCCAATCATGTCGATTTGTTTCTTTCTGTAAACCCCACATTAAAAGGCTCAATTTCTGTGTTTTTCAACCTTATTTCGAAATTGCATAGCCCCTCATTAGCAGCTATAAAAACCCTGTGGGAGCAGGATCTAGGTTCTGCCTTCACAGATCACATGTGGGATTCAGTCCTGGATCGGATACACTCTACCTCCATGTGCGCCCGACATGCTCTTGTGCAATTTAAAGTAGTACATCGTATCCACATATCTAAAACCAAATTAGCTCGTATGTTCCCCGATGTAGACCCGACCTGTGATAGCTGTAAGAGCGCTCCGGCATCACTCTTTCACATGTACTGGTTGTGTCCCACCTTGACTGAGTTCTGGACATCAGTTTTTCAAACAATCTCTGAAGTATTGCAGCATCAAATTGAGCCGAACCCTTTCACCGCAATTTTTGGCATTGCTCCAAATCCGGGCTTGCCTAAAGGGAAGCTGAAGGTTCTGGCCTTCACCTCGCTGCTTGCTCGCAGAGCTATTTTACTCAAGTGGAAAGATCCTGCTCCTCCTTCCCACTCATACTGGATTAAGGACATTATGTCATGTATGAATTTAGAGAAGATACGTTATACGGCCCAGGGATCGGAGATTAAATTTGACAAGATTTGGCGCCCCTTTATAAATTATTTTGATAGAAAAACAACAATTTTACATGAGTAGCAACCCCCTCCCCTCCCCTCCCCTCTTTTTTTTTTTTTTTTTTTTTTTTTTTCTTTATTGATTGTTTATTTTTGTTTTTTGTAGTGTGTATTTTGTCTATGTAATTTTCTAACATTGTGTATTGTTTTTTTTATTTTTATTTATTTTTTTTTCTTCTTTTTTTATGTGCTGCAGGTTTGGTTGTGGGTGGGGGTGGGATGTGGGCGGGGTGTGTTCGGGTGGGAAAAAATGGGAAAAAAATAATTCATTATTGTATTGTATTTGCTTTGCAAATTATTTTGATGAATAAAAAAACCTTTGAAAGAAAGGACTTCCTCGAAAAACTCAGTCATGAACTTAACTGTGTCCGGCCCCTCCAGATTCTCAGGGATGCCGACAACTCGCAGATTGGACCTACGGGAGCGATTTTCTAAGTCCTCCACTTTGTTTTTCAGCCTCTCGTTGTCAGCTACAAGTGCGGCGCATGTTGTTTCGATAGCCTCGAACCTGTCGCTGTGGTTGTTTAGCCCTTCTTCCATGTCATGAATGCGTTCTTCGTGGGAATCGAGAGACGACTTTACCCGCTCAAGGGATGCCGAGATTGGTGCCAGTGCCTCGCCTAGTGCTTTTTTCAGGAGGGAGTCCATTGACTGTGCGAGGTCTGAAAGAAGCACCGAGTGGAGCTGAGCAAGATCAGCAGGTAACCTCGAGCTTGGGCTAGCTTGTGCGTCCATGTTGTCTTCACTTGTAGCATCTTCGTCCATTTCGGCAGTTTTTTGCCCTCGGCCGTGTCTCCTTGGACTCATTTAGTCAAGCAAAGTTATTTCTTGAAGTACACCGAATTAAACCAAGACTCGCCAAACTTTATGCTCGAAAAATGAGGTAGAAAATAAAAAGTAATTCGGGAGCCACTTCTCATACGTCTGCTCACTACATGCTCAAACCGGAAGAGATATTTTAATTTGTCTTGTACATAGTTTAGTCTGCAGTCACAAAAGAAACTGTAGAAAATCTTTGGAGCAAATGTATTTGCATCACCGTGGTTCTAAAGTCTGACTTTTGGAACTGGTTTTACTTCAGTATCAAAAACCCCCAGTTTTAGATAATATCTTTGCTCTGACGTTGAAGTCATTGTAAAGAATATGCTTCACATATGTATTTCATTTTCTTGTATTTGACCTCCTAATATTTATTTTTTGACTTTTCCTCAAATCAGCTGAACAAGCAGGCACCATCTTAAATCAGTTCATATCATAACTGCAACATGTGGTGAAAAAGCGTTTGTAGAAAAAGCTTTGCTCACTTTGATTCAGTGTGATGACGTTTGAGTTTGTTCTTTAACAAACTACTTCTGTAAAATATGGTGAAAAGCATTGAAGCTCAAAGGTCCAATTACGATTGTCAAGTGTGTTTTAATAACAAACTACAGACAGATCACTACATGTTTAATAAGACGTATAGACAATAGGAAAATCAGTTAATCAGTGTTTATGAAAGTGTGAGAGTGAAATAAATGGAGCAATAATTTTACCTTCAGACTGAATGTTAAATTCCAACAGAAAAGCAACAACACTTTGACTGTTCTCTGAGATGATCTGTGGACAAATTTGGATATTTGTTTTAACATTAACAAATAATGTATTAATAAAGAAATGTCTCCATAGGAAGATGACTCCTGAGTGTAAACAAAGATCCAGAACCAGACCTGGACTGCAGACAGCCACTCAGACCAGCACTCTACAAAGTAAGATCTATCAGCTGATGTCATCATGTCTGAAATAATATGGTTTGAATCCAACATGGAGGAGGCAGCCATTTAAGGTCTTATGCAGAGAGGCAAAAGCAGTGTCGTTAGTCAAAGCATCCTCGTCTGTATCTAGTAATAGACTCAAGGTTTTTGACCCCGTCGACATAATGGCAAACATAGTCAGAATTTTAACATGTTAATGGTTGGAATTTAAAACCATTGAGGCAACTGGCATTAAAAAAGTGGGAAACCATCTGATTTTCAAAAATCTTTCAAACATTGGTGGATGAATCGACATTTTTTTTTTATCCATAGTTCTGATACTTTCATATTGGCAATGAACATAATCACCTTACTGTCACATTTTCTTTGTTTTGTCTCTAAGTGAGTGGTGGTCTGCAGAAGGTTTTAGATGAACATAAGATCAGTCTGAAGAGGAGATGTGAACGTGTGACTGAAGGGACGGATAAAGCAGGAAGTGGAACTCTCCTCAACAGGATCTACACTGAGCTCTACATCACAGAGGGACAGAGTGAAGAGGTCAATACCCAACATGAGGTCAGGCAGCTTGAGACCGCTTCCAAGATGGAGTCCCTCCATGACACTCCAATCAAGTGCCACGACATCTTTAAAGCCTTACCCGACCAACAGGGGCACATCATGAAACACGTTGGACTCTGGAGACAAATGATCAATTACATCAGAGGCGACCGACAGAGATGCATCAAACACATTAGAGTCGTCCTGACGAACGGCGTCGCTGGAATTGGTAAAACCTTCTCAGTGCAGAAGTTCACTCTGGACTGGGCAGATGGCTTAGAAAACCAAGATGTCAGTCTGCTGATTCTGCTTTCGTTCAGGGAGCTGAACTTGATCAAAGATGATCAGTACAGTCTTCTCAAGCTGCTCCATGTTTTCCATCCAACATTACAGAAGGTCACAGCAAAGAAGCTAGCTGGCTGTAAAGTTTTGTTCATCTTCGATGGCCTGGATGAAAACAGACTTTCACTGGATTTCAACAACAAAGAGGTTGTGTCTGATGTCACTAAGAAGTCATCAGTCAACGTGCTGCTGACAAACCTCATCAAGGGGAATCTGCTTCCCTCTGCTCTCATCTGGATAACCACACGCCCTGCAGCAGCCAATCAGATCCCTCCTAAATGTGTTGACAGGGTGACAGAAGTACGAGGCTTCACTGACCCACAGAAGGAGGAGTACTTCAAGAGGAGATACAGTGATGAAGAGCTGTCCAGCAGCATCATCTCACACATCAAGACATCCAGGAGCCTCCACATCATGTGTCTAATCCCAGTCTTCTGCTGGATCACTGCTATAGTTCTGGAGCACATGTTGACTACAGACAAGAGAGGAGAGCTGCCCAAGACCCTGACTGGCATGTACTCACACTTCATGTTGGTTCAGACTAGGAGGAAGAAAGAGAAGTATGAAGAGGGACATGATACCAGTTCTAAGCTGACAGAGGCCGACAGGGAACTTCTTCTGAAGTTGGGGAGGCTGGCGTTTGAACAACTGCAGAAAGGAAACGTCATGTTCTATCAAGAAGACCTGGAGCAGTGTGGTCTGGATGTCACAGATGCCTCTGTGTACTCAGGAATTTGTACCGAGATCTTCAAAAGAGAAAAGAGTGTGATCTTTGAGAACAGAACAGTCTACTGCTTCGTTCATCTGAGCATTCAGGAGTTTCTGGCTGCAGTCTACATGTACCACTGTTTCACCAACAACAACACAGAGGTACTGAAGGGTTTTCTGGGAAGAGACTGGGACAACAATAAAAAATCCCTGGATGTCTTCCTGAGGAGAGTCATGAAGAAATCTCTTGAAAGCAAAAACGGCCACCTGGACCTGTTTGTCCGCTTCCTTCATGGCCTCTCTCTCAAGTCCAACCAGAGACTCTTAGGAGGCCTGCTGGGTCCAACAGACAAGAGGCCAGAAACCATCCAGAGAGTCATCAACAACCTGAAGGAGATGAACAGTGATAAGATCTCTCCTGACAGAAGCATCAACATCTTCCACTGTCTGACAGAAATGAACAACCTCTCAGTTCATCAGGAGATCCAAGAGTTCCTGAAGTCAGAGAACAGATCAGAGAAGAAACTCTCTGAGATCCACTGCTCAGCTCTGGCCTACATGCTGCAGATGTCAGAGGAGGTTCTGGATGAGTTGAACCTGAAGAAGTACAACACATCAAAGCAGGGAAGATGGAGACTGATTCCAGCTGTGAGGAACTGCAGAAAGGCTCTGTAAGTCCAGATGTGATTAATATTATTAAAAGTGTGGATTAGTTCTATACATATACACATTATACAAGCTTTTATTCTTATTCATAAAATTGTCTTCCACTTGTTTATTACAGAAATTGTTGGTTGTATTTTGTCACCTATTGAGCTGTTTCAGATGCTTAGTGCAGAAAATATATATGATATTGCATTATACTAAAGTGTACTTTTAATAAATACACTACTGTATGCACGGATGTAAGGGACTTTGCGGTGGCACCAACTTATTTAACCCTAACTGATGCAGTGAATAGCTTCTTATTTCTTAAAGAACCATGTCAGAAAACATATGCTCTGGTTTCGAAAAGATGTAACTCTGTTTCAGAGAGGTGAAATTATTGGCCTGTATAAAACAAAACAACTACTCAGAAGAAGATGAAACTACTAAAATCTTGTTAAGAACTGTCCAACGCATTATCAAAATCTGGATCTGGATAGATAAATGCGAACCGTCATTTTTGAGGAAGAAATGTGGTCTGAAAAAATCTTTAATGATCATAAGTGCAATCATTCATTGCACTTGCTGAGGGTGAAGAGCTATTTATTGAGAGCAGCGGAGAACTCAGATTCACAGCATTAAAAATCTCTGCGTGCGTGCGTGCGAGCGAGTGAGAGTGTGTGTGTGTCTGTCAATATGTTTGGCTATATGAGTAGGACGATGCGTGAATGAGTCGGCATAGGCTATGCGCAAATGTGGCAGTGCAGCGCTGTCTGTTGTGGGAGATCAGTCTTCATTTAGCCTGCTTGTTTTTTTGTGGTTTTAAGTAGAAAATTCGGCCAAGTTCCTAATTTTATTTCATGTAGAAACCTGGCTGAGGGGAGGAGACAGAAGTTACGAGAGAGAGAGAGAGAGAGAGAGAGAGAGAGACTGTAGGCGATATAGCTGTTTATAAACAGGCATAAAAGTGTCATATACGTATGCGATTAATTTAGATTAATTAATCACAGAGCCTGTAATTAATTAGATACATTTTTTTAATCGCTTGACAGCCCTATTTTATATGTAATGCACTAAAAATTCAATGTCAGTATACTTTGCATATATACTAGAAATGCTTTTAGTATATTTAAACACTAGTATACTATCTTGGAAAGTGGTGGTCAAATAAATACATAACATTTCTAGTGTCTGGAGTTAGCCACCTCAATGTGTGATGCTTGGTAGCATACCTCTGTTTTGACAACAGCTCTGAGCGTCACTGAATATTCCCACTTACGTGAACTTGACAGCAGCAGGTAGCGATCTAAGAAATCATTGAGTTGTGAAAATGTTTTCTGATCGAGGTGGCCTCATGATGACTTTGAGGGACCAGATCACACTGACAGATTGTGGACGTTAAAGCAGCATTGTAACTACATTTTTTTTTAGATTTCTTTATTTAGAAGGGACAGCGCACATTGATAAACATGAGCACCAAAGTTCAACATGTAAATGTGCCAGATTTAGCCATGCAGGCTAATTTTCACCTGTAGTCCCTGGCAGGTTGATGAATTAAAATAAATCCTTCATCTGCAAGATTAAAGCAAAACGAAGATTGAATATCTGCAGGTGAGAGAGTGATGAGAACTATTGTTTCATGTCAAACACTGAGATAAGATGAGCTGAACCTCTGACGTGAAGAGCAAATGTTTCTCAAATCAGGAAGTATCAAACTGTTTTCTTTCATAATAACATTTTGTAATAAATGTGTCATTACAGACTTTCTAACTGTGATCTCTCAGAGACTCACTGTGAAGTTGTGGCCTCGGCTCTGAAGTCCAACCCCTCCCATCTGATAGAGCTGAACATGAGTAGCAACAAGCTGGAGGATTCAGGAGTGAAACTTCTCTGTGCCGGACTAGAGAGTCCAAACTGCAGACTGGAGACACTGAGGTCAGTTCACTGACTGGAGCTTATAAAGAGTTTTGTGTTCATTCAGTTGACCGACGTTTTAAAGTTTTGGTTCATAGATGTTCAGGATTTGCTTGAGCACAAATCTGAAGAAATGTCATCTGGTTCAGAAATATTATTTTTTCAAAATGGCTGAACAATTGTTAAAGTAAAGAAAAGTATAGAGATGACAGTTTTCAGCTTTTACAGACTCACATTGTGGTCCATCAGTCAGCGGAGATG
The DNA here is from genome assembly GCF_949987685.1 of Ammodytes marinus. Taxonomy (NCBI): domain Eukaryota; kingdom Metazoa; phylum Chordata; class Actinopteri; order Uranoscopiformes; family Ammodytidae; genus Ammodytes; species Ammodytes marinus. The sequence continues at coordinate 35,337,684 of NC_137231.1, forward strand.
GTGTCAGTACTGGTGAGGCTGTAGAGTGTGTGAGGGATATGAATGATAAAAGATCGAAACGGGCTGCAGAGAGTTTGAGTCTGTTCAGAGAGAGAGAGAGAGAGAGAGAGAGAGAGAGAGAGAGAGAGATGGCTTAAACATATCAAGTATTTAGTGTTAGACAGTGTTTCCTTGTCCAGCTGTGGTGGAGAAAACTCAAAGAGGGAATTTGGTGCTTATTTTCCTATTACTCAGTAGGGACAGGAGAAATGCTTACTGCCACCAATAACTCTTTTAATGTACATATGGCATGTTGTTTTAAGACTGGAACAAATGTGGACCTCTGCTTTTAACATTTTCCTGTAAGCTAAAAAACACATCAAGAAGAAGGTAACATAAGAAATGAAATAAACAGTTTGTTAGTCCAACATGCATGCGTGTAAATCAGTTTGTGGAGATCTGAGTAGGTTTTTTTGGGGGGAGGAGGGGTAAAGTGACAGAATGATTCATGGAAAAAAAAAGTACTGCATAGTACACAGAAAATGTAAAGGAACATTTATAGCCTCATTGTCATTCCCCTATTATCAGAATCATTTCACAACACCACCATATCTATCTATTAGTTATTTATTATATCATTTGAAAGGTAAACATTTAGCCTGTAAATCCAGACATGCCGCTTGCAAATTCAATTTGCTCAGCCAGTTGGTCTGGGCACGATCCATTGAAGCTCATTAACTATGTTGCCAATCAAATCGTTGTATCTGATATGGGCGCGCCAGAGCCCTATGTCTGGTGCTCTGGGGCGGACGTAACCAGATA
>NC_137231.1:35345984-35378484 GCF_949987685.1 Ammodytes marinus
ACACACACACACACACACACACACACACACACACACACACACACGCACACACACACACCCCTCAATTGATCTCTCCAGTGTAAAATAAAGGTTGAATTAAATGAAAATGAAACCCTGGGTAAACTCCTGGAGCTGCTGGTCTCTCTCCCCTGGTCTTCACTGTGTGATAGTCGATACAAGACGCCAGGACTCAGAACTATTAGACATGCTCATGACGTGCTCGCTTCCCTCCATTGGCTTGAAGTCGCTAGCCTGGCCCCGCCCGCCTACCTACTTCCACTCAATTTTCATTTCCCTTCAGTAGTCAGTCTGGGTCTGCGGTATATTCGTGGGTTTTCTCCTGTAGATTTTTTTTTTCAGAATCAATTGGACTACAGCACGGTGTAGTGATAAGAGTGCACAGTAAACAATTGCTGTAAATTTACAGCAGGATTTCAACAGCATTTACCTGTTATTTATAAAAACAGCATTTAACTGTTAAAATAAAAGGCAGTCTGTTAAATGACAGTCCTTTGCTGTTACTTTACGGAACAGTAATGTTTTTCAAAAATACTGAACTTTCCTGTTAATTTACCATCAAACTTGGAAGGGACAACTTGACATGAGCTGCCTGCACATGTGAAGTTTATACAGTTTTCTTCATTAATCCTCATCCATCCACATCTTAACTATTAAGTGTTGTTTACTGTATATCCTCTGGTTAGGTTTACTTAAAGTTGAGTTGTATTCACTTGGAAATTAAAATTTCAGTTAACGTAATTAAACCAAGTTAGTCTTACTTAACTGAAGAGTTGTGTTTACTCAGTAGAATTAAAGCTGGGAACACACCGCACTGGCCGCGCGGCGAGATTACATACAAAGTCAATGTACTAGCGCGTGGCCGCGCGTCCACCCAATAATCGGCGTCCAGCGGCCGGCGGCGGGGGCTTGCGCGGCGCGTGGCCGCGCCTCATGAGAGGCGCGTGAATCGGGAGCGCGGCCATTAGTGGCGCATAGAAATTGTGTCATCGAAGGAGCGTGAATCGAAGGCTTGTGCGGCGAGCACGGCGCCGCAGAAAAAGATGAAATTTTTCATCTTTTTCTGCAGCCCCGCCGGGCACCGCGCCTCCACAGCCAATCAGCGTTGAGATTGCCCGGTGGCGGTGGTCTGCAAGACGAGGTGGGCGTGTGGAGTGAGGACATCGGGCTTCCAATACATTCTGCAAATATGTGTAGGCTATTTTGCATCTGTTTAGCTGTTGGTTGTACTTTAGCCAAGGTAGCGCCGGTTAGCATAGTGAAACTCACCAAGCTGTGTGCTGTTCCTGAGGATAATATACCCAAACTTGACGGCGGTGTCCGTGTGGAATTCCAATATAGTGCAGCGAAGAACCGGTGTTGTCCTCCGTCAGCCGGCACACTTTCACTTTCAGGTAGGCTGATGTTTGCCTTTATTTTAGCCGCTGAGCACACACTGCTGTTGTTATTGTGTTTAGATATGTTGCTGAATTGCTGTTAATGTGTGTGTATTTGCGATCGGGGTGCGTCTTCATGCTGTTTTAATGTTATTTGTGACATGACTGCCGCTGGTTACACAGTGAACCTACATCTGTATTTTTTGGCACAGCTGGACCATGCTGTTGTTGTTGTTGCACCGTAAGTGTGACGGGTCTGATCTCGGCGTCGGCGTCAGGAATATATGGCCCAATATGATCAAGCGGCGAGCCTCCTGCTGTCACGCGGCCAACCGCTGCCTACGATGAGGCTGCGGTTGGCCGCGGCGGCGACTGCGGTGAACATGGCCCAATATGACCAAGCGGCGAACCTCCTGCATTCACGCGGCCAACCGCCGCAGGCGGCCAATGCGGTGTGTTCCCAGCTTAAGGAAACGGATTGCCTTAGATAAATCAAGTAAGCACAACAAAGTGTATTGTAGAGACGCCCCCTTTCCCACAATGACTTGCACCGGACTAAACGTTTGGTATGTTGCTATTTGCACCCTCAGTAAAGGGGATGTTTCATTCCATTACCTCACTATGCATTTGGTTTAAATAAAACATTTCTGTGTGAACTAACTGTTATTTTTGGTTATAACAAACGGTTTGTGGAAATCTTAAACAAGATCCCTAGTTCAACTCAGGAGAAAATTTACAATAGAAATGAATCATTCCATTGAACTTAATATATTGTAAAAAGTGTCTTGAAGTAATAAACAGAAGCTGCTCTCTGTGTTTAGCATTTGAACAAATAGGGGACGTAGTAAATTTACATATGGAATGAAACACATCTGCCCAATGAAATATAACATCCCCTTCGCTCACGGTGCAAACAGCAACATAACAAACATTTAGTCCAGGTTCATCCCTTTTTTCATTAACAGTATAATCCTGTCAATTTTAGTGACAGTAAAATAATGTTAATTTAACAGTAAGAAAATGGCAACCCTGCTGCCAGTTGATTAATGTTTTTTTACAGGGAAATTTCTTACAGTGTGCGTACCATAATTAGGCTCAGTCCTCTTCACAGCAGACCCGGGTTAGAATCCAGCCCGGGTCGTTCTCTGCATGTCATTCCCCTCTCTGACACATTTAATCTCACCACTGTCAATTAAATCCGGTTGGTCACTTACACAGCACTGCACAATCTTGCCCCTAGTTACATCTCCAACCTCCTCATTCCCTATTCCACTCCAAGATCACCTCAAAAATAAATTCTATTTGGTTTTGTGAAAACAGATTCACCAAGATTTTTAAATTAGTTTGAAACCATGAAATAATGACTCAGTTAAATAGGCTGTAAAGAAAATAACTATATTGTCAGTCAGTGTCATTTTCATTGCAGCCATTCTTCATCTCTGTCTAAATGTTAAATGTCTAATCTTGAATCTTGATGTATTTTTTTTGTTTTTGCTATGTCTAAAACGCAATTTCTAATGTCTAATCTTGATGTATTTCATGCCCCTGTAAAGCACTTTGAATGGCCTTGTGTCTGAATTGTGCTATAGAAATAAACTTGCCTTGATTTGACTTTCTCAGTCTTTGCCCCTTAACTTTGGAACTATCTGAAAACCCACTTATACAGGAAAGCCTTTTAATACCTTAGTTGTTTGCGTGTTTTGTTGTGTTTTGACATTAGGGGCAAATGGTGCAGTGCCCCACCAGATGCAGCAGATGGTGCTGTGGCGAGAAAAGCTTCTTTCTTTCTTTCTTTCTTTCTTTGTTTCTTTGTTTCTTTCTTTCTTTCTTTCTTTCTTTCTTTCTTTCTTTCTTTCTTTCTTTCTTTCTTTCTTTCTTTCTTTCTTTCTTTCTTTCTTTCCAATATGTATTTTAAATGTAATACAGAGTAGTTAATCAATAGCTAAATTAACCTGTATAATTTTTTTCATACCTTTATAGTACAGCAACACTAACAGCCCAGAATTTCAAACCTTTAAATGGGACTTCCAAATAAAAATAATTTTTGAGTCTGAGATTTTGATTTGAATTATTGAGCTTGAGAGAAAGAAATTGAAAGCTGTGAAACATTTTTCTCAATTGTGATTCAGTCCATTCATTCTGAAATGATATGGTGGCTACGGTGGCCTTCAAGGACAAGCAGCTAGTAGAAAAAGAAAACAAAAAAATAGCATTAATATATTTTAGATCATTTTCAAGAGATTATAGGCCCACACTAAATAAAACACACTTGCGAAAATTAATATTCCTTTTTCTACCAAGTCTGTTATACAAAATACCAATATATTCTACACACTGCACCTTTAAAACGATTCATAAAGAAAGAATGGAGCGACTCGTGGGTGAAAAAACAGAGAACTCGTTTATTTCAGTAAATAGTGTGAGGATCTGTTTACCGCTGTACAACACTGGTGTCTGTAAATGGCACTCTTTAAAGGGACACTCCACCCAAAAACACAAATAACTGCTGTCACTTCTGTGTGGAGGACACACACACACATACACGCAAATCCTTCTATGTAGTGTGGGGAGTTAGTTAGTTTACATGATAGTAAATCATCTGAAAAGAGTTATAGGCATATTTATCCATCCACATTAAAGATATCGTCATTTAAGTTTGATCAACTTTACAAAAATTCAGTTTAGATGAGGCTCCTGAGGTGAATTTCAAAAAAGACAACAGAGGAGGAAATTGGAAGCTGGAACATTTAGTTTTTTGGTCGCTATTCAGTCCATTAATTCTGGAATGATATTCAGAGCTGATATTAAGTTGGTCGATTTTGTTGCCGATAGACACTTGTTCTCAATAGTGTGAGTTGACTGGTGAAGTTTTATACTCATAAATGCAAATTTTTCACAACTAAATCCAGTTTGGCAAAGGCAGAACGTGTATTTTGTGTGGGCCAGGACATCTGCCATTTTTTATAAAGATGAAGGATGATAAATGTTGTGTATTAATTCATTCTAAAGTGTCACCGCGAGTGAGACAGAGAGAGAGCAGCTACACCTAAGATCCACACACTTAAAATTTCGATCGAAGCAGATGATGATTGGAGACGTCACGGTGTCTCTGTGACAGGTGCAGCCCTCACCTTGTTACGTATGCGCCTCAGCCCTTCTGATCCTCAACTGAAGAATTCCTCAAATTGTTTTAATTAATTTAACACACACTTATATTCAGGGTTCCCACACATTATTACCACAACATTATCCAATTACTTATCCATGATATTTCACCCGATATACATAACTTGTTTATTTAGGCATTTCTGTTAAGCCATGTATTATATTTGCAATTCAAACGCCAAACATTATTTAACACACACTTCCAAGGCAAAGGGAAACAAGCAAGATTTTAAACAATAGTAATTCAGAAACAATTTTACATAACGTTAGACATGTTTTAGGGATTTTTATATGAACATGTTCAGTGAATATCTCCTGAAGATCCCCTACCTGTCCGTACTGTGTGTGCAATGGAAAAACAACAACTAGTGACAATACACAACCTAGGCTCTGTAAACTGGTATGTAAATAAAGGGTTTGTAAACAAAAGGGACCCACTGTAGCTAGCAACATGCCAGTTTACAGAGTCTATGGTGTGTATTAACACTGCCCACACACAGTACAGACAGATAGTGGATCTTGAGGAGATATTCACTGATTTTGACAAAATGGGATTTAGACAACAAGCGTTCTCCAGAATCTCTGACTACACCTTTAAACTAAAGCATGTTGAGTGTGAGCGTCCTCCTCTTCCTCCTCTCAGCAGCTCTGACTTCAGCTTGTAGTTTGTTGGTTTGGACAGAAGGTGGTGCTGCTGCATCAACAATGAACTGAGACTCACCCACACAACACAGCAGACAGACAGACAGACAGACAGCACACAGACAGATAGCACACAGACATACAGACAGCACACAGGCCGACAAGAAGGGCTTAAACCTCTGACACATGGACACAACTAAAATACTTCAACATAATAATCAAGTTCAGGCCTTCTTGCCTTAATTGTAGTGTTTCAGATATATAGCTCCAAAAAAAAATTAAGAGACCACTCCAAATATTCAGTGTCTCTCGTTTTACTATTTATAGGCATATGTTTGAATAGAATGAACATTTTGGTGTTATTCTATAAACTACTGACAACATTTCTATCAAATTCCAGTACATTTTTTGTCATTAAGAGCATTTCCATGAAGTAGCCTAATGTAGAGATGAAGATTGAAGAAACATCCAGACTGGTCCCTTAATTTTTTCGAGAGCTGCATATGTTTATATTTATTTAACTGTTAACCCAGAAAAAAACTCATTCATACTAAATACAATTTTAAATTAAAATCAAGAAATTTAAATTAAAACATATCGAGCAAAGATATCGAGATCCCAGAAAAGGACCAAACTTAAAAACCCTCCCACCGTTACCATGGACACAGCGTAGTGAACGTTTTTTGCTTCGAGGCAGAAATGCTTTTGCTCCATGAAATCTGCCTAGCAACAAGTTGCCGCGCAAACGTGTGACGTGACAAGGAGAAAATAAAAACAATCCGAACAGTTGATCTACGCAGCTGCGCCTGCTAGCTAACTAGCTAAACTTTTATTTCAGTTGTGAAGTTTTAGCCTAGTCTACTGTAATGAATCACAGGGACTATTTGTGTTCGGAGCGGGAAGGATTTACCAAAGTCATTGAAAGGTTTTCCCGGAGGAAGGACCGCCGTGCTGCCTTTCTTTTCAAGTGAGTCCTCAGCTTTGGTGAGTGAATGATATTCTATATTAGCCTATTAGAACACTGACACTCGTCACCTTATATTGGATATCAATCGATCCAGCTGAACAACATAGCCAAACAGACAAGCACCACACAGTGTAGCTTTAGGGCTAACGTTATGGTTGTCTCGTGCAGCAGCTCCCACTCTGTTTGCGTTGATAGAATCGGGTTAGCCGTCGGTTGCCTTTCGTTGCTATTGCCATCACACAGGTTATGTTACCTGTTAGCTTCATCTATTAGCTAAACACTCTCATTAAAATAATGAACATTGTGATTGTGTTGTGATTCGGATCTAGTACTTCTATCTAGATATATTACAGTAGATGGTGAAACTCCAAACGGTGAAAAAGTTGGTAGTGGAACGAACGACGGACACTTCTCAGCCTGAGCGGTCGCCATCTCGCCTTCGTAGCAGGTTCAGTTCAGGTTCAGGTTACTTTATTCGTACCCGTAGGTAAACTTGTGTTGCAGTTTAAAAGTGAGCTTCCGTCACACAGTTAGGACATCACATACACACAAACACAAATGGGACAGTTACATACAGTAGGTAAAACAATTAAAGTGCTCCAGTGCTAATCCAAATTTGGACACTTAAAACTGACCAACATAATTCAGATATAATAAAACCCGATAAATTGATCTAAAAAATCAACAAATAAATAAATAACACAAACAAAATTAATGTTGTGCAAATGTAGCAGTTTCTACAGCTTGTTCATCAGCGTGATTGCAGCTGGAACAAAGCTGTTTTTAAAACGCTTGGTTTTAGACCTTGGAACTAAAAACCTTCTTCCAGAGGGGAGTAGCTGAAACTCATTGTGCAAAGGATGCAAACGGTCATTTAAAATGGACTGGGTTATCCGCTGTACCTGTCTAGTGTAGGGAGGCCGGGTTCAGCTGAGATTCTCCAATAAGCTTACTGGCAGAAGAGGAACAACATAATGAACACAGAAGCTCCACGATGTCAGTGTAATTAGTGTTTTTCACTAACACTTTACTGTTGTTTGATATAAGCTACCACTTTGTATGTTGAAAACAACATTTTCAGTTGTTAAAAACAAACTGTTTGTCTGTTTTTCAGACTCTAAATTAATTAGATTATAGATAAATATATAATATTTATATCTCAGGGACCTGTTAGCTTATTTTCAGTGAACTTGACTGTTTTGTAGCGAAAGCCACAACAAGAGAAAATAGCTGCTTATAAATAGCTGTATGTCAAAACTTCTTTACACCTGTGAGATACAACAAACTACATTCAGAAAGAACTGCTTTAGTTAGCTGTTAGTTTACTACTCTGACTGAGATATTAGGTTTAGTTAGCTGTCAGCTAGGCTAGCTATCAGCTAACTACTTTTAGCAAGATAACTAAGTTTAGTTTCTGTAAGTGTTAAAGGTGCAGTGTGTAATATGACATCATCAAGAAAGTTCTGCAAAGTTCTAGAATGCAACGCTCCCTGGGTAACCCCAACCCTTTCGAATAATTACAGAAGCTACAGTGGCCTTCAAGGACAAGAACAATTCTGCATTTTAAACAATGCACCTGATGACATTCCAACTATGACACTTTCAAGATGGCGGCACTAGGCCTTGGTCCAAAATATGCAGAAATATGGACATATATGAGACCCTTTCTAAGGGGGGAAAAAAATATTTAAAAAAAAAACTTCAGCTATTATGCACTAAAGTAAATGTACTTATGGATATTATAATTACTTTCTACAAAATCTGCTAGGAAATAAAACCCAAAATTCTACACACTGCAGGTTTAATGCATTCACTGGAGAAAACATTTAAAATTATTTTTCTGGGTCAAAGAGATTGACCCATTTAAATGTCAATCCTTTTGGTTCACTTTTGACTTCTCTGCTCCCTACAGTAGCTTCTTTAACAGTAAATTAATAATAATGTTGGATCAACACTCAGCCTGTTCTTATCTTTCTGCTGTGCTGATTCTAAATGGACTCTGCACTGAGTGAACAACACTCTCAGTTTTATTGTTTTGTCTGTTGAACATTTACCTGGATATCACCTGAACAGAGCCACTGCCCTCCTCTCCGTTTACGGGAATTCACTTCTGAATCTGCTGCTTCGTTTGCAGACACGAGACACTTTTGTCCGGGACGTTTTTAAAGTGTTTTGTCTTCTAACTTGGATTGGAGAGATTCATTCAGACCATTGAAGTTGTTGAGGAACATTGATGACGCTGAGTAAGTATTCCATTTTTTATTATTTTATTTCACCGTCAGAGGGTCTGGTGTCGACTGTAGGCCTAAGGTATCTGTTACACTACATCTTTGAACAACTAGTTAAAGGAAAATACCAGTTTTTTGGGGGTTGGTAACTAATTTGTCAGTGAACGTCAACAGCCAGAAAGCTGAAGAAGCCCTTTAATTAAAAGCCTGCTCACATTTTTGTAAGTAATTCTAGAACGAAAAGACTTTAAAAAGTGTATCTCTGTTCAGTGTTTCCCCTAGGATTGAGACATATCAGCGGGGCTTTTTGGGGCGCAAGGATGTTTCGAGCATTTGCAATTGACCCCCCCGGGATAGAAGTGAGGCTATCGTAAAGACTTAACGATACACCTATAACTGTATGAAAATAGTAAAACAAATGCCTTTTTTTGACCGCCTTCCAACACATTAATGTTATTTTACACTACCGGTATGTGTGTGAGTGAACGGAACCTGGAACCCTGTAAAGCGCTTTGTGTGTGAATGAAAGCGCTATATAAATCCAATCCATTTTTATTATTATGAGACAACTAACTAGCTGTCCCCTCCCATAGTTTTCTCTTGGCTTTATCTAAGTTACCTGACCTCCTCCTTATCACCTGCCTCATCAGTCAGACTTACATAAGGCACAACATTCAGCAGAAGGAATGAATGTAGGGGAAACACTGCTGTTGGAAGCGTTTAAAGTTTATAATGTCATGCAAAATCCACTTTCTGAAGTAGATTTGAATGCAGGGTGGGAGAATTGTGCGCTGTCAGCAGTCGTTAAAGTAGAAGGGCGCGTAATGGCTGCGTTTTCTATGAGTCAGTCAGTAGATTCTAAGATGGTGGATTATCTGGATGTTAGCCAGCCAGGCTACTGCTTGTATAACTCTGTCTGTTCCACATTTAAAAATGTGTGTGAATTAATCTCATCAAGTTGACCATTCCCTCCACAGCATTTCTTCTAGATTCACTGAGTTTGTCTCAGGACTAACATGGACTTGAAGAGTGAAGACTGTCTGATCGTTAGCCAGTGTTTGATGTTTGATGTTTGAAATGTTTTATGTTGTAGTGATAAAAGGGTTTTGTCTCTTATACTGAATGTTCGAAAAATACCATCACAACTACAAAAGATGTGACACAACAGCTTAGTCCGTCTTAAAGGTGCAGTGTGTAATATGACATCATCAAGAAAGTTCTACAAAGTTCTAGAATGCAACGCTCCCTGGGTAACCCCACCCCTTTTGAATAATAACAGAAGCTACAGTGGCCTTCAAGGACAAGAACAATTCTAAATTTTAAACAATGCACCTGATGACATTCCAGCTATGACACTTTCAAGATGGCGGCACTAGGCCTTGGTCCAAAATATGCAGAAATATGGACATATATGAGACCCTTTCCAAGGAAAAAAATAATAATTAAAAAAAAATGTTTCAGCTATTATGCACTAAATTAAATGTACTTATGGATATTATAATTACTTTCTACAAAATCTGGTAGGAAATAAAACCCAAAATTCTACACACTGCAGGTTTAAAGGTGGAGTCAGCAATTATTTTTATTAAAATCAGTGAATAGAAAAAAGTATTTAGTTAAGACATAGCCTAACCTCTGTAAATGGATATGTAAACAAAGGGGTATTGTAGACAGCAATAGTAGCAGATCATTTGGAGAAATTCACTGATTGGACAAAAAGTGATTTTGACAACAAGCGTTCTCCAGAATCGCTCACTACACCTTTAAGTCTGTCAGTTGTATTTTAAACAGATTGTTATTATGTTTGCTAGAAGATGGAAGGTTTTTTTAAATCAAACTTAGGATATACGTATTTATTCCTGACTATTACACTGTGTATGTGCGTCCCCAGTGTTACTGGTTTACCTCTCAGACCTCAGAAGATGAATGACTCGGAGGAAAAGGACAGATCGGAGCCTGCAGTCTCCAGCCGTCCAGACGTCAGTAATGAACCTGGACACTCAGTCTCAAAGTAAGATAACAACGATTCAGTTTAATGTTATCTGGTAATCTACATCACAACACTGTTCTTCATCAAGGATTCATGTGATGTAAATAAAAACATCTTTGTGTTTGCAGAGTTCAGTATCAGGGACAGAGATCAGAGTCTGGATTCTCCAGCTGTGAGTCTTTGAAGAGTGACCTGTCCAGACGTTCTCCTCCAAACTTCAGTAATGAACCTGGACCCTCCGGCTCAAGGTAAGTGAATTAGGATTCAGTTTAATGTTATCTGATAATCTACATTACAACACTGTTATTTATCCAGGATTCATGTGTTATTAATAAAAACCTGTTTGTGTTTGCAGGGTTCAGTACCAGGGACAGAGATCAGAGTCTGGAGTCTCCAGCTGTCTGTCTATGAAGAGTGACCTGTCCAGACGTTCTCCTCCAAACTTCAGTATTGAACCTGGACCCTCAGACTCAAGGTAAGATAATGAGGATTCAGTTAATGTTGTCTGATAATCTTTTTTACAACACTGTTCTTTTGTAAAATAAAATTAATTAATTACTGAGGCTCTCAGGAAATCTCGCACAGAGCCAGGGCATGTCAAGTTTAAAACATACAAAGGCCGACCGGTTTCAACACACATCATGGTCTTCGTTGAAGCAGAATGAGCAGATGTGATTCATTATATAACTGACAGAGGCAGGGCCATGTCGGCCAATCGCGTGGTGTCATAGATAGATGACATATACAAAAATAATCACAAAGCAAAATTCATAGCAGTGGTATACTGTGAATAAAAGGCTTAGCACCAGGGCTGTACGCTTATTTTTTAAAGTGGTAGCACTGGTGCTAGCAAGCAAAAAAAATCAGTAGCACAAAAATAAATTTGGTAGCACACAAAGTATGATCGAAAACTTGCATAACCTTAACCCTTGCATTTCGCTCTAATTACCTTTGAGCATGTCATCTTGGTCTCATTTGAGATTCTCAATTAATATTATTTCCTAGTGTGTGCAGTAATAATTGTAGAAAAATTAATAGGGGTGCACTGATTGCAATTTAGACAAAATAATCTAACCTGCCAATTGCAATTTGGCAGGCTGTCGCACTAGTTAGGGTTGCCACCTTGGATTTAGGAAAAAAAGGGACACTTGAATGTTTGGGGCGGAGGGCTCGGCCATTATTAGGCTACCAGTTCAGACTGACCAGTGTAATGACCTATAATAACCATACACACCTACAGTGCTTTTTACAGTATAGGCTAAATAGGGAGACTGAGGTGGGTGGGGACCCTGGACCTTGTAGGGGGGCCCCGGAAGAAAAAAATGCAACCTTTTAAAGTAAAATTCATCAATCTGGTGCACTTTGAGAATAATATTGCATGCAACCATGCCCAGGGGCCCAAGGGCTCGGGGGGGGGGGGGGGCCTAAGCCAGAAATACTGATAGTAACTTTAAATGTTGCATTGTCAAAGAGCTCAGTCACTCATGTCAATAACAGGGTCCAACAAGGAATAGCCTAAATATAAGGAAAGAAATCATCATGGCCCCAACTAGGTGACAAATAGAAAAGCAAGTGCAAAACAAAAGCATTATTAGCTCTGTCTAAGGGGCTTCATGAGGGACAGCTAAGCCCCCCACACACAAACAGGAATAAGCTTGCTATGTGTAAATTCTATACTGTTCATGAAAAGTAGCTTTCCACCCTGTATATGTTGCAATGGGCCCCTCCATCATATAACATGAGTCTGCAGACCAATCTACTGTACTGTTTTCACAGTTGCAGAGTAAAGAGTGCCTGTTTAAGAAAAATAATGTTCCTTCTGCAGCTCAAGATTTGATTAAAATGTTCCTCTGCTCTGATGCATTTAACTTTAAAACGGTACAAAGAGTCTGGGCCCATTATCTCATAATCCGTCTATGAACCAACTGGTTTCCACAATCTTTTTTATTTTCGCGGGCAGCATGCACAAGCATTATTTATTAAAAAAAAAAAAAAAAAAAAAAAAAAAAAAGTGTGGGGCCCCACACAGGGTCTTGAAACGGGCCCCGAGATCGTTAAGACCGCCCCTGCCCGCCCGCCTCTCCGATGCAATAGCGGGCGCAACAAACTCCTCGGCCCGTGTGAGACGGCCTTAACTACTGAACGAAGGAAGGAAATCAAATGAGGTTTTGGCATTTTCCCCAAAAAACGGGTCACAGCTGGTGAAAAAAAGAGAACAATTCTGGGAAAAACGGGACGGGTGGCAACACTAGCACGAGTGCGATTGGAGTTGTATTCATCATCGCACGTGATCAATTTCAGTAGCAAATGCGATCAAAACTGTCGCACTGTACAGCCCTGCTTAGCACTGATGAAGACCCTAGTGTGGGTCGAAACCGGGCTGTTAGAACTATCCTTGGCTCTGTGTGGGTCTGGAGTGAGAGCCTCTGTGCTTTATTTTTTTCATTGACTTTCCAATTTCAAGAGCACCGGCTGATATCTCTCCTAGTTATCTCTGTGTTCTTTTATTGTTACAAATTCTGGTTCAAGGTTCGGTTTTATTGTCCTCATACAATTCATGATAACACAATGACAGGCAGTTTATAAGAACAATAAAATACACTGTCTGTAAAAACAGCAGTCAATGAAGAAATAAGAGGGGAACTAAATTATAGTTTTATGTACAGTAATGTACATGTGTATTCCATTACATATTTTATAACATTATTGTATACGACATTTAGGTCTCTGATATTAAAGGCTGACTATGCAACATTTTAATTAAAAAATAAATTAAAGTCACACGAAAACAATCCCTCTCAATGATCTCTTCTGCCTCACTAGAATGTGTGGTGGTGTGTTTGTCTGCTCTGTTTGAAGGTATAAACTAAAACAATTCTTCACATTATTTGATACTGGTGTTGTCATGTGTTTTGCACCATATTCACTGCAAAACATTTAGCAAAAAATTGTCATGGTCTGTCTGTTCCTTGTCTTGTTGTGGTGTGTTTCCCTGTGTTTCCTGCCTGCCTGCAACCCGCCACCATAACAAAATGTTGATGATTTTTAGAGTTCAATTCACAATATTGGATTTGTGAACCCGTAATTAAAGCGGCAGTTGAGAGTTTTTTTACTGTAATATTTGGCAAAACTGTCATAATAGCCATTCAGCTATATGTAGGTGAAGTGGTCTGAAAATATTTTTTTATCACTTTGCTCCCCCCTGCCTCTGTGTGCTGCCCCCCAAAATTGTCACCGCTCATGTTAATTTTGACCAATCAGAGCGAGGTTAGATTCTCCGTTCTTATTGGCTGTGGGACCTTGGCAACGACGTTGATGCGTCAGTTGCGTGAGCGTTCACGACCCTAGCAGTCTGACACTAGCCTACTGTTTGGTACAAGGCTACTACGGCGGACAGCGAGTGGGAATGTCTTCACAAACGAACCCTCAATTTACCATTCCCAGGATACTAACAACTAACACCGCTAAGACAGCAAAAAAACGAGGAAAGACGAAGATTGAAAAGTTAACTGCTGAAAGGGAGACGGAGAGAGCTTGAAAAAAAGTACACCGGCCATGTCTTCTTGCCCTATCACATCAAGACCTCTCTGACCGCGACCTCGCAACTTTTTTTTTTCAAAACAGCGACAAGCGACAAATCTAGCTTTTTTTCTGGTGTTATTGGTGACTTTTTTCGCCAAAGCAAGTATCATCTCTTCTCAACGAGCAGCGGGAGCCCCGAGCTGAGAGGTGTATCTCCTGCTCTGACCGCAGCTGGGAGGGGCTGCTGCGCAAGGACCGGGCCGTCTGTCAGTGCTCTGTGACGGGGGACGGGCCAGGAGGCTCCCGCTGCTCGTTGAGAAGCGTTAAAAGTGATATTTGCTTCGGCGAAAAAGTCACCAATTACACCAGAAAAAAGCTAGATTTGTCGCTTGTCGCTGTTTTGAAAAAAAAGTCGCCAGGGGGGCTGAAAAGTAGCTAAATATAGCGACAAAATCGCTAAGTTGGCAATACTGCCCGAGCAGCCCCTCCCAGCTGCGGTCAGAGCAGGAGCATTGATAGGAGATACACACACACCTCTCCGCTCTGTTACAATTAGTTTGCTATCTTGCCTGGCTGTTACAGCTACTTTTGTTAGGCCTACCAGCACACTTACAATGATTTTAAGCTAACATACATGGTATGTCTGTGATTAAAATGTATGCTCAATATGTACGTATGTAGTTATCATTACTAATGTTTAATCACCTCGGAATCGGACATGGTGTTTGTCTCCTGTCAATGTAACTGAATTCACATGAACGCACATAGCTGTCGTTCAGAGGGAGGAGCTACAGCAGGTAGAGCGTTGGGAAAACAGCCGTTAGGATCCCAACGGCTCAAATTATCAACTGCAGCTTTAAGTATTTGAGAAGGTGTTACTGTAGTTTTGCATTTGTGGGAGATGGGAAAAAATCTACAAGTTTGCAACTCCCAAAGCATTTTTCTGTTTGTACAGTTATATATTTTCTACAGTGTCAGAGGGCGAGATGAAAAAAAAACTGTAATCTAATCTAAGAGCAGCAGTTAGTGTATTTAGAGCTTCCTGAATGACTCTGTCCTCTGAGACTTTATCAAGGACTCAAGTGATATAAATAAAAACCTGTTTGTGTTTGCAGGGTTCAGTACCAGGGACAGAGATCTACATCCCCCAGCTGTCTGTCTATGAAGAGTGACTGGTCCAAAGATCTTCAACCAAACTTCAGTAATGAACCTGGACCCTCAGACACAAAGTAAGTGAACTGATACTAACAGAGCAGTACCTGAATATTTACTAAAACTCTTAATAATAGCAACAAAAAATAAGACGGGGATCGATAAAATGCTATCATAGAAACCTTTAGAAAACTCAGTGTTGATGAAAGTGGGAGAGTGGAAATAATGGAGCAATAATTTTACCTTCAGACTGAATGTTAAATTCCAAACGAAAAGCAACAACACTTTGACTGTTCTCTGAGATTATCTGTGGACAAATCTTGATATTTGTTGAATCAACAAATAATGTATTAATCAAGAAATGTCTTCATAGGAAGATGAATCCCGAGTGTGGACAAAGATCTGGAACCAGACCTGGACCACAGACAGCCACTCAGACCAGCACTGAACAAAGTAAGATCTACCAGCTGATGTCATCATGTCTGAAATAATATGGTTTGAATCCAACATGGAGGACGCGGCCATTGTAGGCCTTATGCAGAGAGACAAAAGCAGTGTCGTTAGTCAAAGCATCCTCGTCTGTATCTAGTACACTGTAAACAATTGCTGTAAATTTACAGCAGGATTTCAACAGCATTTACCTGTTATTTATAAAAACAGCATTTAACTGTTAAAATAAAAGGCAGTCTGTTAAATTACAGTCCTTTGCTGTTATTTTACGGAACGGTAATGTTTTTCAAAAATACTGAACTTTCCTGTTAATTTACCATCAAACTTGGAAGGGACAACTTGACATGAGCTGCCTGCACATGTGAAGCTTATACAGTTTTCTTCATTAATCCTCATCCATCCACATCTTAACTAATAAGTGTTGTTTACTGTATATCCTCTGGTTAAGTTTACTTAAAGTTGAGTTATATCTACTTGGAAATGGAAATTGTAGTTAACGTAATTAAACCAAGTTAGTCTTCCTTAACTGAAGAGTTGTGTTTACTCAGTAGAATTAAGGAAACAGATTGCCTTAGATAAATCAAGTAAGCACAACAAAGTGTATTGTAGAGACGCCCCCTTTCCCACAATGACTTGCACTGGACTAAACGTTTGTTATGTTGCTATTTGCACCCTCAGTAAAGGGGATGTTTCATTCCATTACCTCACTATGCATTTTGTTTAAATAAAACATTTCTGTGTGAACTAACTCTTATTTTTGGTTATAACAAACGGTTTGTGGAAATCTTAAACAAGATCCCTAGTTCAACTCAGGAGACAATTTACAATAGAAATGAATCATTCCATTGAACTTAATATATTGTAAAAAGTGTCTTGAAGTAACAAACAGAAGCTGCTCTCTGTGTTTAGCATTTGAACAAATAGGGGACATAGTAAACTTACATATGGAATGAAACACATCTGCCCAATGAAATATAACATCCCCTTCGCTCACGGTGCAAACAGCAACATAACAAACATTTAGTCCAGGTTCATCCCTTTTTTCATTAACAGTATAATCCTGTCAATTTTAGTGACAGTCAAATAATGTTAATTTAACAGTAAGAAAATGGCAACCCTGCTGCCAGTTGATTACTGTTTTTACTGAAAAAACAGGTTCATACAGTTTTCTTCATTAACAGCATAATCCTGTCAATTTTATTGACAGTCATATAATGTTAATTTAACAGTAAGAAAATGGCAACCCTGCTGCCAGTTGATTAATGTTTTTTTACAGGGAAATTTCTTACAGTGTAGTAGACTCAAGGTTTTTGGCCCAATCAACATAATGAATAAATAAATAGTCAGAATTTAGCATGTTAATGGTTGGAATTTAAAACCAATAAGAAAACTGGCAATAAATAAGTGGGAAACCATCTGATTTTCAAAATCTTTCAAACATCGGTTGTCGAGTCAACATATTGTTCATATCCATAGTTCTGATATTTTCATAATGGCAATGCACATAATCAACATACTGTCACATTTTCTTTATTTTGTCTCTTCTTTAGTGAGTGCTGGTCTGCAGGAGGTTTTAGATGAACATAAGATCAGTCTGAAGAAGAGATGTGAACGTGTGACTGAAGGGACGGATAAAGCAGGAAGTGGAACTCTCCTCAACAGGATCTACACTGAGCTCTACATCACAGAGGGACAGAGTGAAGAGGTTAATACCCAACATGAGGTCAGGCACCTTGAGACCGCTTCCAAGATGGAGACCCTCCATGACACTCCAATCAAGTGCCATGACATCTTCAAAGCCTTACCCGACCAACAGGGGCCCATCAAACACATCAGAGTCGCTCTGACGAATGGCGTCGCTGGAATTGGAAAAACTTTCTCAGTGCAGAAGTTCACTCTGGACTGGGCAGAGGGCTTAGAAAACCAAGATGTCAGTCTGCTGATTCCGCTTTCGTTCAGGGAGCTGAACTTGATCAGAGATGAGCAGTACAGTCTTCTCGAGCTGCTCCATGTTTTCCATCCAACATTACAGAAGGTCACAGCAGAGAAGCTCGGTATCTGTAAAGTTTTGTTCATCTTTGACGGCCTGGATGAAAACAGACTTCCACTGGATTTCAACAACAAAGAGGTTGTGTCTGATGTCACACAGAAGTCATCAGTCAACGTGCTGCTGACAAACCTCATCAAGGGGAATCTGCTTCCATGTGATCTCATCTGGATAACCACACGCCCTGCAGCAGCCAATCAGATCCCTCCTGCATGTGTTGACAGGGTGACAGAAGTACGAGGCTTCACTGACCCACAGAAGGAGGAGTACTTCAAGAGGAGATACAGTGATGAAGAGCTGTCCAGCAGCATCATCTCACACATTAAGACATCCAGGAGCCTCCACATAATGTGTCTAATCCCAGTCTTCTGCTGGATCACTGCTCTAGTTCTGGAGCACATGTTGACTAAAGACCAGAGAGGAGAGCTGCCCAACACCCTGACTGGCATGTTCTCACACTTCATGTTGGTTCAGACTAGGAGGAAGAAGGAGAAGTATGAAGAGGGACATGGTACCAGTCCTGAGCTGACGGAGGCAGACAGGGAACTTCTTCTGAAGTTGGGGAGGCTGGCGTTTGAACAACTGCAGAAAGAAAACGTCATGTTCTATCAAGAAGACCTGGAGCAGTGTGGTCTGGATGTCACAGATGCCTCTGTGTACTCAGGAATTTGTACTGAGATCTTCAAAACAGAAAAGAGTGTGATCTTTGAGAAAACGGTCTACTGCTTTGTTCATCTGAGCATTCAGGAGTTTCTGGCTGCAGGCTACATGTACCACTGTTTCACCAACAACAACACAGAGGTACTGAAGGGTTTCCTGGGAAAAGACTGGGACAACAATAATAAATCCTTGGATGTCTTCCTGAGGAGAGTCATGGAGAAATCTCTTGAAAGCAAAAACGGCAACCTGGATCTGTTTGTCCGCTTCCTTCATGGCCTCTCTCTGGAGTCCAACCAGAGACTCTTGAGAGGCCTGCTGGGTCAAACTGACAACAGTCCAGAAATCATCCAGAGAGTCATCAACAACCTGAAGATGATGAACAGTGATAAGATCTCTCCTGACAGAAGCATCAACATCTTCCACTGTCTGACGGAGATGAACGACCAATCAGTTCATCAGGAGATCCAAGAGTTCCTGAAGTCAGAGAACAGATCAAAGATGGAACTCTCTGAGATCCACTGCTCTGCTCTGGCCTACATGCTGCAGATGTCAGAGGAGGTTCTGGATGAGTTGAACCTGAAGAAGTACAACACATCAAAGCAGGGAATATGGAGACTGATTCCAGCTGTGAGGAACTGCAGAAAGGCTCAGTAAGTCCAGATGTGATTAATATTATTAAAAGTGTGGATTTGTTCTATACATATACACATTATACAAGCTTTTATTCTTCTTATTCATAAAATTGTCTTCCACTTGTTTATTACAGAAATTGTTGGTTGTATTTTGTCACCTATTGAGCTGTTTCAGATGCTTAGTGCAGAAAATATATATGATATTGCATTACACCAAGTGTACTTTTAATAAATACACTACTGTATGCACGGATGTAAGGGACTTCGCGGTGGCAACAACTTATTTAACCCTAACTGATGCAGTGAATAGCTTCTTATTTCTTAAAGAACCATGTCAGAAGACATATGCTCTGGTTTCGAAAAGATGTAACTCTGTTTCAGAGAGGTGAAATTATTGGCCTGTATAAAACAAAACAACTACTCAGGAGAAGATGAAACTACTAAAATCTTGTTAAGAACTGTCCAACGCATTATTAAAATCTGGATCTGGATAGATAAGTGCGAACCATCATTTTTGAGGAAGAAGTGTGGTCTGAAAAAATCTTTAATGATCATAATGGGAGATCAATTAAAATAAATACAAATAATTGGTTGCATCAAAATTTTAAATATCGACAGTAGAACTCCGGGCTGTCTTTAATAGTGAAATTAAGAGCATTTCCACATGCACAATGCACAGAGAACATAAGGGATATGGACTATGCAGATATGTAGCCTTAAGAACACCACTTATCAGTGGGGCTTAAAAGGATGAAATGCTTCAATTTGCCAGGGAGCATACAGAATGGACTCTGGAGCAATGAAAAAAGGTTGTGTGGTCTGATGAGACCAGATTGACCCTGTTCCAGAGTGATGGGTGCATCAGGGTAAGAAGAGAGGTGGATGAAGTGATGCTCCCATCATGCCTAGTGCCTACTGTACAAGCCTGTGTGGCAGAGTACCAGCCCCTGGTGTGTTTCATCAGGTCAGTTGTTATACATGTAAATATTGAAGACTATCAGTGCTACCTGTAGGCATATCGTATGTGGAACATAGAGTGTCAGAAGCTTTGCTTTGAAAGGTTTTTCATTTCCATGTGTCACAATAAATATAATAAAATGCACTGGCTGTATATTTCTTAAATATTTGTGTTGTACAAGTATGTTAATGTACTACAAATTCAATATCAGTTACTTTGAATAAGTTTATTTTAAATGCTTTAAGTATATTTAAACACTAGTGTACTATTTTGGTAAGTGATAATATCCAAATAAATACAGAAAAATATGTTTTTAATGTATTTATGCCTTTAGTGCAACTTCCAATATATTTAGTACAATTTAAGGTGTTTCGATTAACACAACTTCTAGCATATTGCATTAAAATGTTTAATTGTTAAACTAAATATACTTTAAGAAAATATACTAAAGACACTTTCTCCATATTTCTAACACAATGAAATACTTTTTTTCAATGCAGTAAAAGTATGTTAAAAGGTACTGGCAATATATTTTTTAATATTTGTTTTGTTCTATGTAATGCACTAAAAATTCAATGTCAGTATACTTTTCATATATACTAGAAATGCTTTTAGTATATTTAGTATACTATCTTGGAAAGTGGTGGTCAAATAAATACATAACATCTCTAGTGTCTGGAGTTAGCCACCTCAATGTGTGATGCTTGGTAGCATCCTCTGTTTTGACAACAGCTCTGAGCGTCACTGAATATTCTCACTTACGTGAACTTGACAGCAGCAGGTAGCGATCTAAGAAATCATTGAGTTGTGAAAATGTTTTCTGATCGAGGTGGCCTCATGATGACTTTAAGGGACCAGATCACACTGACAGATTGTGGACATTAGAGCAGCATTGTAACTAAATTTTTTTTTAGATTTCTTTATTTAGAAGGCACAGCGCACATTGATAAACATGAGCACCAAAGTTCAACATGTAAATGTGCCAGATTTAGCCATGCAGTGCTAATTTTCACCTGTAGTCCCTGGCAGGTAGATGAATTAAAATAAATCCTTCATCTGCAAGATTAAAGCAAAACAAAGATTGAATATCTGCAGGTGAGAGAGTGATGAGAACTATTGTTTCATGTCAAACACTGAGATAAGACGAGCTGAACCTCTGATGTGAAGAGCAAATGTTTCTCAAATCAGGAAGTATCAAACTGTTTTCTTTCATTATAACATTTTGTAATAAATGTGTCATTACAGACTTTCTAGCTGTTATCTCACAGAGACTCACTGTGAAGTTGTGGCCTCAGCTCTGAAGTCCAACCCCTCCCATCTGATAGAGCTGGACCTGAGTAACAACAAGCTGAAGGATTCAGCAGTGAAACTTCTCTGTGCCGGACTGGAGAGTCCAAACTGCCGACTGGAGAAACTGAGGTCAGTTCACTGACTGTAGTTTATAGTTTTGTGTTTATTCAGTTGACCGACGTTTTAAAGTTTTGGTTCATAGATGTTCAGGATTTGCTTGAGCACAAATCTGAAGAAATGTCATCTGGTTCAGAAATATTATTTTTTCAGAATGGCCGAACAATTGTTAAAGTAAAGAAAAGTATAGAGATGACAGTTTTCAGCTTTTACAGACTCACATTGTGGTCCATCAGTCAGTGGTGATGGTGTCAGTACTGGTGAGGCTGGAGAGAGAGAGAGAGAGAGAGAGAGAGAGAGAGAGAGAGAGAGAGAGATTAAACATATCAAGTATTTAGTGTTAGACAGTGTTTCCTTGTCCAGCTGCAGTGGAGAAAAGGTAACTCAAAGAGTGAATTTGGTGCTTATTTTTCTATTACTCAGTAGGGACAGGAGAAATGCGTAGTGCCACCAATAACTCTTTTAATGTACATATGGCATGTTGTTTTAAGACTGGAACAAATGTGGACCTCTGCTTTTAACATTTCCCTGTAAGCTAAAACACACATCAAGAAGAAGGTAACATAAGAAATGAAATAAACAGTTTGTTAGTCCAACATGCATGCATGCAAATCAGTTTGTGGAGATCTGAGTAGGTTTTTTTTGGGGGAAGAGGGGTTAAGTGACAGAATGATTCATGGAAAAAAAAAGTACTGCATAGTACACAGAAAATGTAAAGGAACATTTATAGCCTCATTGTCATTCCCCTGTTATCGGAATCATTTCACAACACCACCATATCTATCTATTAGTTATTTATTATATCATTTGAAAGGTAAACATTTAGCCTGGAAATCCAGACATGCCGCTTGCAAATTCAATTTGCTCAGCCAGTTGGTCTGGGCACGATCAATTGAACCTCAATAACTATGTTGCCAATCAAATCGTTGTATCTGATATGGGCGGGCCAGAGCCCTATGTCTGGTGCTCTGGGGCGGACGTAACCAGATATCGACAGTGCTGTGCATGCGCCGTGGAAGTCGTGATAGTAAACAACAGTTATGGTTGCGTATACAGTATGTTGTTTGAGTTTGAGACGGCTTTGATATTTTTCATTTCATTTAACTTTTATTTATCCTCGAGAGACCAATTGAGGGGTGACCCTCATTTTCAATGACGTCGAGTTCAAACAAATTCAAAGGAAAAACAACAATACATAAACAATATTCAACGCAAATACATCAAATACATAACAACAGGTGAAGAGAAAAACAATTGAAACATTTACACAGTGGTGAAGATTAAGTGGTAGCAATTAAAAAAGTAAAATATAGCCTAATTAAAACAGTTACAGGTAGAGTTTGGCAGATTTAAAATAGTTTGTTTAAATTGGTTAAAGGATATGAAGTTATTTAGTTTAATTTGTTGCTGTAAGTTGTTCCAGGAGTCAGGGGCACTGAAGCTAAAAGCTGTCTTTCCTAGCTCAGACCGGGCTTGTGGGACATAAAGCATAAGCATGTCAGTGGAGCGGGTCTGATAAAGCCCATCTGAGATTTGCAGCAATTCAGTTAAATAACGAGGAAGCTTCCCGGTCAAGGCTTTGTAAATAAAAACATGCCAATGTGCGTCACGTCTCTCTTTAAGGGAGGACCACCCAACCTTTTCATATAAAAGACAATGGTGTGTGTCATAAGCATCTCCTGTGATGAACCTTAAAGCAGAGTGAAAAACAGTGTCCAGGAGTTTAAGACATGAATGTGATGCATGCCGGTAAACCACATCACCGTAATCAAGGACAGACATGAAAACTGCCTCAAAAATCCTTTTCCTACTAAATAAAGGGAAGGTGGTTTTGTTCCTATAAAAATAGCCAATTTTTTGTCGTAGTCGACGAACAAGATTTTTTATATGAAAATTAAAAGTGAGTTTATCATCTAACCAGATGCCAAGATATTTGTACTCTGTGACTCTTTCAATTAAAAATCCATTATTTGTAAAAATATTAAAATCATTCAAATTTGTAGTTCTTGCTCTGGAGAAACACATATATTTGGTTTTGTCTGTATTTAGAACCAGCCTGAGGTCCACTAGACTGTCCTGCAGGGTGTTAAAAGAGCTTTGTAGGTTCTGAATAGATTGGTGCACCGAATCGGAAATGCAATACAGTACTGTGTCGTCAGCGTATAGATGGGCGTGACAGTTTTTTAGCGATGAAACAATGTTATTTATATAAATTGTGAAAAGAACTGGACCTAAAATTGAGCCTTGTGGGACACCATTTGTAACAGTTAAAAACTCAGATTGGTATCTTCCAAGTTTAACTGACTGCTGTCTATCAGAGAGATAATCCCTAAACCAGCTACATGCAGACTGATCAAAGCCAATGTCATGCAGCCTCCGTAAAAGCAAATGGTGGTCAACAGTATCAAAGGCCTTTGAAAGATCAATAAAAAGTGCTGCACAGTGCTTTTTCTTGTCTAATGCTGTAACAATGTTGTCTACAACCAAAGTCACAGCAGAGACAGTACTGTGGCCTGCCCTAAAACCAGATTGGAATGGGCTCAAAATGGAAGCACTAGTTAGAAATGTTTTTAACTGATTATTAATAAGTGATTCTAGAATTTTTGCCAGGCATGGGAGTTTGGAAATTGGCCTGTAGTTATTAAGATTATTTTTGTCACCACCTTTATGTAAAGGAATTACGTGAGCTTTTTTCCAAATTTTAGGAACTATTCCAGAGGAGATGGAAAGATTAAAAATATGGGTTATTTGTTTTGATATTATATGTGTCGAAAGCTTGATTGAAAACGGGT
This sequence comes from Ammodytes marinus, assembly GCF_949987685.1. Classification (NCBI taxonomy): domain Eukaryota; kingdom Metazoa; phylum Chordata; class Actinopteri; order Uranoscopiformes; family Ammodytidae; genus Ammodytes; species Ammodytes marinus. Next base: position 35,369,991 of record NC_137231.1, read on the forward strand.
CCAAATTGTCCTCTCCCATGTACTTCTTGGGGTTGATGGCGAGGAGTGCATCTACAACAACACTTGTGGGAAGAAGATCCAGGCTGAAAATAGGAGTTTGAGAGACAGGCGGTACGTTACTACTGGTTGTAGAAGGTGTACAACCTCCATTTTGAAAGAGTTGACCAGCAGCTACAAAATGTTTATTAAAAGCTAAGCCAATCTCTTTTTGATCATTGAGAGTGTGACCATTTAATTTGATCTGAGTGGGAACTGTGCTAGAATTGTTTTTATTATAGTTCACAGCTTTCCAAAATAGTGCAGGGTTAGAGTAGCAGTCGGAGATTAATTCAAGGTAATATTCGGATTTGGCTTTCCTGACCATGGCTGTGCACTTATTCCTAAATTGTCTAAAAATAGTCCAACTGGTATTATCTCCAGAGCGTCTAGCTAGAGACCATGCTTTATTTCTTTCAGAAAATAAATCAGACAGTTCACTTGTAAACCAGGGGTTTGATCTATTTTTTACTCGATGCTTATTAAGGGGCGCATGCTTGTTTATAATTGAGGTGAAAGTATCGATGAAATAGTCTAAGGCTAACTCAACATCCGAAATTTGCGTAGTCAGTTGAATGTCACTATGACGGAGATCACTTAAAAAGGCTTGCTCATTAAAACCTTTAAAATTACGCTTAATTATGATTTTAGGTTGAGATCTTTTTAAATGAATACTTCTGATACAGGCCACTGGGCAGTGATCACTAATCCCAAGCTCAAAAACACCAGCTGAGACTATTTTATTTATTTTATTTGATAGGATTAAATCGATTAAAGTTGATTTTGCTGGGTTTTTTAGATTGGGTCTTGTGGGCTTAGTTATTAATTGTGTAAGATTAATGTTGCTACAGATTTCTTTGAAAGGTTCAGAGGCACCAGAAAGCCAATCAACGTTAAAATCACCCATCACAATTACCTCTCTATTTACATAACGTAAGTTATGAACATAACTATGGATCTATGAGACCGACCGATGACCGTCACTACGGTCTAACCGTGAATGATACCCTCCATTCTACCTATCTTTCGAGACCATAATATCAACAGAGTCGTATGACCGACCTTTAGAGGCGGGCTCGGAGTGCATAAAGCATCCGGGGGAGCACGCCTCTTCCTCCTGCCTGGAACGCCTCAGCCAGTTCCGAGCGACAAGAGATAGTGACGGTCATCGGTCGGTCTCATAGATCCATAGTTATGTTCATAACTTACGATCTATTTCGACCTCCCTCAGACCGTCACTACGGTCTAACCGTGGATGAGTCATATCAACAATGTCGCGAGGAAGAAAATTCCCCGTCATCAGTCCGCTCGGTGGCAGACCTGAGAATAGTGGAGCCCATAGTTGCAGACGCAACATTGACCCTATAAAATCTGGTGAAAGTGCATGGAGTGCTCCATGAAGCAGCCGCACATATATCACCTAGGGCAACTCCTTTTAAAGCTGCCCACGTGGCCATACTTCGTGTAGAGTGAGCCACAAGGCCACCAGGCATCGGGAGTCCCTGCGTGGTGTAAGCCTGGGCAATCGTCTCCACCAGCCAGTGGGAAAGACGCTGTTTAGACACTGGGTGGCCCAACTGTCTATCAGCATAGCACACAAACAGCTTAGTATGTGACTGCCTCAGCTGCTGAGTACGGCTGACGTAAGCCCTCAATGCTCTTACTGGACACAATGTATGAAGAGCAACTCTGCCTTGGCACGCTGGATCAGGGTGAAATGCCTCCAGCTCGATCGCTTGATTAACTGTATCTGGCCTTACCACCTTAGGCAGGAAGCAAGGGTTTGGCCAAAGAGACACCCCTGCGTTCTCGGGCTTCCACCTTAAGCACTCGTCACTAACAGACAGTGCGTGTAGCTCACTCACCCTTTTAGCTGAACATATGGCCAAAAGAAATGCAGTTTTTTGTGCCAAGAACTTTAAACCCGACTGCTCTAGCGGTTCGTATGGGGCAATAGCCAAAGACCTCAACACCAAAGGGAGGTCCCAGGATGGGGCTCTCAAGCTCCTGCTTGGCCGCAGGCGGTTAGCGCCCTTGAGGAACTGAGACACCATGGGGTGCTTTCCCACAGAAAGACCTCCCACTGTCTCGTGAAATACAGAAATAGCGGCAGCATAGACCCTCAGGGTGCTCGCTGCCCTCCCCAGGTCCAGTAGGGACTGCAGGAAGAGGAGCACCAAAGCCACCGGACAGGTGACCGGGTCCAACTCCCTATTTTGGCACCATGACGAAAAGAAATTCCATCTTTGTTGGTAATTGGCTCGTGTAGAAGGTGCCCTGGCATTATTTATCGTCTCCAGGACGGCTTCACTCAAATCCTGAGAGATGGACTGAGGAGGGGCCAGGCCCATAACTGCATCACAGACGGGTTCGGGTGCCAGATTTGGCCCCGTGCCTGAGAAAGAAGGTCTGCCCTGAGTGGCAAGGGCAAGGGTTGACCGTAAACAAGACGGAGGAGGGCCGGGAACCAATGCCTCCCCGGCCAGTGTGGAGCCACTAACAGGACCCTGTAGCACCCCTGGGCAATCCTGTCTAGCACATGGGGTACCAATGGAAGCGGAGGGAAAGCGTATAGTAACCCTTCCGGCCACTCTTGAGACAGTGCATCCAGGCCTAAAGGGCTGCACGGCTGCCTCAGGGAGAACCACCTCTGGCAATGGGTTGTCTCCCTGGATGCAAATAGATCCACCTGGAGCTTCCCAAAGTGAGTTGACAAGGTCACTACAACCTCTGGGTGTAGTCTCCATTCTCCCGGGAGAGGTCCGGACCTGGAGAGGAGGTCCGCCGCTATGTTCAAGACCCCTGGTATGTAAACCGCCTTGAGTGAGGCCAGGCGTGGGAAGGCCCACGTCAGAAGCCTCTGGGCCATCTTTAGGCAAGAGAGGGACCTTGTGCCGCCCTGATGGTTGATGTTGTACACCGTGGCAGTATTGTCTGTTCTTACAAGGACATGTCTGCCCTGTATGAAGGGAATAAGAGCCTTGAGGCCCAAATAAACTGCCCTTATCTCCAGCACATTGATATGTTCTGTGTCCCAAGGAGGCCCCCAGAGACCCCTCACCGCTCTGCCTTCCCAGACCGCCCCCCAGCCTGACTGGGAAGCATCCGTAGACACTATGGTCCGCCTCGAGGGGAGATTGCCCAAGGGGGCTCCCTGTGTGAGCAACCTGCTGTCCCGCCATGGGCGCAGGGCTCTGAGACATGAGTGTGTTATCCGGAGCTTTACATGCCTGTCCCTGTGTGGGTTTAGGTTGAAAGCATTTAGCCACCGCTGTAGAGGCCGCGCCTTGAGGAGACCCAATGGAATCACCACCACTGCTGCCGAAATCGACCCCAGTAGTCTCTGAAGGTGGATTAGTTCTAGGCGCTTGCCTAGGCGAAAGATGCGCAGGGCCCCCAGAATTTTCGCCACTCTCTGAGGGGTGAGTGATGCCCTCATCGTGAGGGAGTTCAGACATAGTCCTAAGAAGACTGTCTGCTGCCTTGGCATGAGGTTGCTCTTCTTCAAGTTGACCTGGAAGCCAAGAGACTGAACGTGGGACAGGACTGCCCCTGTGTCCTGCACTACCTGCTGGCAAGACGGAGCGCAGACTAACCAATCGTCCAGGTACGGCATGATTTTCAAGCCTGCCCTCTGCAGGGGCATCAAGGCAGCTGCCACCACCCTGGTAAAATACCCTGGGGGACAGGGAGAGGCCAAATGGGAGGACTTTGAACTCGTAAGCCTGTCCCCGAAAGGCGAAGCGTAGGAACTTCCAATGTTCCTGACAAATAGGGACGTGGAAATAAGCGTCCTTGAGATCGATAGTGGTGAACCACTCCTTTTCCTCTATTGCTTCCATGATGTGCCTTGTGTGCAGCATCTTGAAGGGTAAGGTTTTCATAAAAGCATTTAAGCCCCTGAGGTCCAGAATGGGGCGCAGCCCCCCATCTTTCTTTGGAACCAGGAAATATATTGAATAAAAGCCAGTGTGCTGTTCGCTGGAACTTACTTTTGCAATTGCTCCTTTTTGTAGCAGTGTGGCGATTTCCTCGGCCAACACATCTGCCTGGACTGGGTCCTTCACGGATGTTATCCGGACCCTGGAAAAAGGTGGGGGCCGCCGCCGAAATTGGAGCCTGTAACCCCTGGCGACTGTTGCCAGTACCCAGGGGTCTGAAACTTTCTGCTCCCAGCTGTCCAGGCGTAGCTGGGAGTGAACCCCGGCGGCTGTCCCACCAATCCTATTCACGACCCTGCCGGGGCCTTTGGCCCCTCGGGGGACGTCTATTTTGGGGAGCCCCTCTTGATGTTGAGTGGGACTGAAACCCCCGCTGCAGTGGTCTTACTTTAGCACCGCTGTAGCCCTGGTTGCCTGGGCTCTGACGTCCGTTACGCACCCAAGGATCTTGACGGCCCTCAGCAGTCTGATATGGTTGCTGCCGGCCAGTAGGTCGCTGCCTTGTCCTCCCAGGGTGAGTGAACGTGCGTTGCACACTCTCCCTGGCACGTGCAGTTTGTTCAGCCTTCTTCAGCACATTCTGGGAGTCTGAATGAAACACTGAGCCCGGCTCCACTGGCATATTGGTGAGCTCGCTCTTAATATTCGCTGGGAGGTTCGTTTGAGCCAGATCTGCCTGCGGGTCATCATGGCTGATGACATAGCCGCCCCCACATCCCGGGTGAGCTGGGAATGGGTGGATAAGGCCGCATCTACCAAGCTCCTGGTATCGCGGTCAGCTGCGCTAAGAGTCTTCCTGATAGCTGCCAGTAGGATAGCCAAAGCATTTCCTGCACAAGCTGCACGAGCAGCTGCATTGTAGGTCCTGCAGACCAAGCGGTCCGTCTTGTCGCACTCCTTTCGTGGACATCGTGGGTCAACTGTGACCTTCTCTGGGCTGAGAGAGGTTAAGGCTGCCATCTCCTTCTCCACCGGAGGCATATCCCCCAGTCCTGTCTCTGACGGGTATTGTGCCTTAGCCACCCTCCTGCAGCCTGTATTAAACTGAGGTGCTTGGCTAGGAGTACTCCAAGCTCCTTTCAGCATCTTGCAGTAGTCTTCTGCTGCTGGAATAGCCACTGAAGGACGGGGTTGTGGAATGCCAGCCCAGACCCCCTCTGTCTGACTTGGGACTTCCACTGGGGTGCCAAGTCCCAGGATCTTGGCAGCACTCAGGACCCTTGAGAACACACTATCTTGACCCGGCTCTTCCGAACACTCATCTGCAGAAGCAGATCCCTCTGGATGGGATGAGCTGAGGCCGTGTGGCTCTGCAGCAAACTCCGGTTGTCCCTCTTCTGCGAAAAGGGAACCCCGGGCATAGAGGGATATAGAGTCCGGGTGGTTGGCTTCTGGCTCCTGGTACGATGACATATGTGCGGAGGATGTTCGACCAGAGGTGTGAGTCTCAGAGATAGCTTCACTCTGAGAGCGAGTTTCAATTCTGCCCATCCTGTCTGTCAGGCCACGAATGGCAGACAAAATTTGCAGCTGTATATCCTCCCGTCCTGCCGCCGCCACTGGGGTGGGGCCTGGACCTTCTGGCTGCAGAGCCCCTCTTGAGGCTCGTCTTTTACTACGGCCATGGGAATGCTCACGTGATTGGCTGCTCTTAGAGTGGCGGTCCTGTATCCTACCATCGGTGGGAGAAGGAGCACCTGCCGCAGCACCGGGGGGGTGTTCTCCTAACCAAGCCCTCCGAGACCTCTCGTCCAGCGGTAGGTCCAGTGCAGCTGGGCATGGGGACTCCACATCCTCCAAGAGGTGAGCCCTGCCCAAGCATGGGGGACACTCTCTGTGACCATCACGGGGGTCCATGGTCGCTCCACAGGAACGGCATGTCTGGGGGGCCATAGTGCCCAATTTCACCCCAAATGTGTACGCGGACGTACACTGGGGGACAACTAAAGGAACCCGACCGTCTGCGCACAGAGGTTAAGGGAAGCTTTAAGTTGATCAGCAGCCTCCTAGCTTAGCTGATTTTTCTCTTTATTCTTTTCTTCTTTTTAATGAATCAAATTCACCCCAAATGTGTACGCGGACGTACACTGGGGGACAACTAAAGGAACCCGACCGTCTGCGCACAGAGGTTAAGGGAAGCTTTAAGTTGATCAACAGCCTCTTAGTTTAGCTGCTTTTCCTCCTTTTTCTTTCTTTTCTTTTCTTCTTCTCCTTTATTTTCTTTTTCTTTCTTCTTTTTCCCTACAATGGGGAATAAATAAAGAAACCCGTTTTCAGGGAAATTAAGTTGACCATCAAAATCAAAATCAACTCTGAAATAGTACGACTCTTGGGACGTACGAGGAAAATATACAAATAAAGCACTTCTAACGCCGGCAGGCAAGGCTTTGTTTATTGTACTTATTCTTAGTATTTAACAAAAAGTGTATTTCGCCCCAACACTGCTTTTTCCTTGCAGGCTAAGGGGAGAAGCAACAGGTGTTAACAATCAACAACAATCAAACACCATGCGCTACAAAACTACTGGGGACCTTTCGGTGCGCCAATAGTTACAAACTGTAATCACAGGGAAACCAGTTTAACAATCCTCAGGGACACAAGGCACCTGCACAATAATGTGACGGATTACCAGCTTCCTACATTTTCAAACACAACTTACCGGTCTCTCGGATGAGGCGAGAAAGGCAAAGAGGAAGAGGCGTGCTCCCCCGGATGCTTTATGCACTCCGAGCCCGCCTCTAAAGGTCGGTCATACGACTCTGTTGATATTATGGTCTCGAAAGATAGGTAGAATGGAGGGTATCATTCACGGTTAGACCGTAGTGACGGTCTGAGGGAGGTCGAAATAGATCTGGAGAGCATATGTGCTAGATCGTTTAAGGAGCTAGTTACAGCAGAAGGGGGCCTATACACACCAATTACAACAAAACAATCATTTGACGATAAAGATAATTCTAGCGCGATAAATTCAAAACAATTTGGAACAGAGACAGCATGTAAAAGTGTTACAGAATAACAGGATTTAACATAGACAGCCACTCCCCCACCCCTTGCGTTTCTGTCTATTCTGAATAAATTGTATTCATTAATTGTCACAATAGAGTCATCTGTACTCTTCTTTAACCAGGATTCAGTCAGAATCAAGACATCTGGATCTGCCTGGGACACTAAAATCTTTACGTGGTCTAATTTATCATGCTGCAATAAACTTCTAATATTTAGATGAAGAAAACCCAAGCCCTTTCTTGATTTAAGAATTTGTGGGGAATTTAGTTTAGAGCAAAGGGGGTCATCAGTGATGTCTGTGATGAATGAAGGACAATTTGAGGTGTTGTTATGAGTTAAATTGGGGGATACTTCAGCAGGACCCCTGGGGAGATCTTTTTTAATGGGGGATGATTTGGTAGGGTCGTGCTCTGGTAAATATCAGTCCGAATTATGCCAAGATGCGATGTGATGAATGTAGTGATTAGTAAGTTCTTTAATACCTTTGGCATTGGGATGGAGGCCGTCAGATTTAAGGAGTGTGTGTCTCGAGAATGAGTCAAAGTTGTTAATATAGCCCAGAGAGTTGATCGAGCACCAGGACTTCAGTCGTTCATGGAAATCCAGAAGACGGCTGTAGCGCTCAGGGCTTTTGGATGACGTGGGAATGGGGCCGGAAAATATACAGAATTTCCCCAGGCTCTCCAGGGTGATGGCCAGACTCTGTAGATTGTCCAACAGTTGGTATGACCGTTTATCCATTACGTCATTAGTTCCAACATGCAGGATGACTGTGTGGGCAGTAGGGTGGAGGGCAACGAGGGCAGGTGTTAGCTCCATAATGTCAGATGATTTTCCTCCAGAGAGGCAATAGGTGAAAGCACCAGGGAGACAAAGAAATCTGACAATAGAGTCACCGATGATGAGGATCTCAGGTTGGTGATTCAAGCAGCTCCCACAGTAGAGAGACAGCTTCGATGAGAGGGGAGGAGGTGAGGGCAGGTCACAGCCGCGAGAGAGAGCCTCACCTGTACAGCGGATGTCAGCATCGGGGGCACCACTTCGAGGAGGCTCGGAGGGGTGCACACAGGGAAACACACTTCCGGCTGGAGCTGGTAAACGGCGGCGATCTCGATATCCAAACTGGGAAGTGGAACCTTGACGTCCCCGTGTTACCTTGGAGCAGGTCTGGACCGGCGAAGCAGATGGAGAGCCGGCAACACGAGCCACAGGTTCAGCAGCTCCACCAGCTCCACATAGCACCTCCAGCGGAGCAAATGGATTGCGCGTCAACACAGGATCCAGCGAGAGCAGAGGAGGAGATGGAGAGGAGAGCAGAGGAGGAGGAAGAGGATGAGAAGATCGTGTAGAAGATCGTCTGCCCCTCCTCACAACAGACGTCCATGCAGCGTCGGGAGGCTGAGCAGCAGAAGCAGTAGAAACGCCGCTAACCGGTGCCTGAGAACTTGAAAGAGGAGCTTTTTCAAGCACAGCTAATTTGGAGACCAGGAAGGACTGCCGCTGGAGGAGAT